>NC_057797.1:693062814-693160968 GCF_018294505.1 Triticum aestivum
GGCGGTTGAGTAGGGAAGGGGTGCGGGGGGTCGGCGGCGGCGGTTGAGTAGGGGAGGGGTGCGGGGGGTCCACAATTTTTTTATGCATTTAAAATGTTGTTTGATACTTATTTGTGTTTAAATATGTTCAAACTTGTTTTATAAGACAGTAATATTTTTTTTATAAGACAGTAATAATATTTTAAAAAATATCATCGATCTTAGCTAGCTATTTGTTCACAATCTTCTTGCCCTTCTTTTTCGCAAATGGAGTTCTTCTATGGAACGGACGTCCTTTAGGTAGGGTGGTCCTGCTTCTTCTTGTGGTGTATGCTGCTACTTCATCATCATCGTCATGTTCGATCCTCGGGTCGCCGTACTTGTCGAAGTCTTGCTCATTGGCTACTCCATCCATTCCGATGATCTTCCTTTTGCCTCTCCTCACGACAACACGACCGGGCTTTGGCGGGTCGGTAATGAAGAAGCATTGGTCCACTTGGGAAGCCAGTACCCATGGCTCATTTTTTTCGCGGTGACGTTTGCGCCCGCGGTCTTGGATTTGGCTTCGGGTATAACCATGGTGGTGAAATACCGGTCTTCTTTTATGACGTTCTTGGCCCATCTGACACGGAACATCGGGACCTTCTCTCCAGCGTAGCTCAGCTCCCAGGTCTCCTCGATCCTTCCGTAGTATCTGTCCTTGTCGTTACCGGTGTAGGATTCCATCGTTACCCCAGAGTTCTGATAACCATCGCTCTTCATGTCCTTGGCCTCGGTGTAGAATGTGTAGCCGTTGATATCGTACACCTCATAGGTCATCAGGTTGTGCTCGGCGCCCTGTGACAAGGCGAATATGAGTTGTTCTTCCGCGGAAGAATCCTCATGTAAAGGGTACGACAGAAGCTTCTGCTTGAACCAACGCGTGAAACATGAGTTGTGCTCTTTGAGTATATCTCCGCCCGTCCTCTGTTGGCCTCGGTCATTGTACGTCTTCTTAATAAAGGTTTTGTGCTCTACCACCCAAGGATCGACCACATCTATGTGTTGTAGCGCGACTAGGTTTGCTCTTTCAAAGTCGGCGAGTCGACCCTCGAAGTCGACATGCATTTCGCGGCGACCCTCACGGTGACCCCATCCAGCGAGCCTGCCGAGGTGCCTGTTGACGGGCAGACCAACCGGGTTCTCAATGCCTAGATAATTCGTGCAGTAGGAGATGCACTCTTCGGTCAGAAAGCCCCTGGCTATGCTTCCTTCTGGACGTGACATGTTGCGAACGTATCCTTTGATGACACCATTCATCCTTTCAAACGGCATCATGCTGTGCAGGAACGTCGGCCCGAGTTGGATGATATCCTCCACTATATGGACCAGCAGATGCACCATAACGTCGAAGAATGCGGGCGGGAAGTACATCTCAAGCTCGCATAGTATCACCATGATCTCTTCCTGTAGCCTTCTGAGTTGCCTCACGCCAATCGACTTTCGAGAGATGACGTCGAAGAAGTTGCATAGGCCAAATAGCGTTTCACGGACGTGCGCGTCCATGATCCCACGGATTGCAACTGGAAGTATCTGCGTCATCAGCACGTGACAGTCGTGAGACTTCATCCCGCTGAACTTCTGCTTCGCTGGGTCTAGGTATCTGCTTATCTTCCCCGCGTAACCGTAAGGAAGTTTTACTCCTAGGAGGCAGGTGAAAAACTGCTCGATCTCCTCCTGACTTAGAGTGAAGCACGCGGGAGGGTAGTCATTTCCGGCCTTCTTGGCCTTTTTGCCTTTGCGACGACTTTCTGTGTCCTGCTTCGCCTCATCATCATCATCATCAGCATCATCATCATCATCATCATCAGCATCATCATATATAGCGTGAAGCTCCTGCCTGATGCCCATTGATTTCAAGTCTGCCCTTGCTTTCGGCCCATCTTTGGTCCTCTCTGGCATGTTGAGCAGGGTACCAAGCAGACTCTCGCACACGTTCTTCATGATATGCATGACATCAAGGCTGTGAGGCACACGGTGGATCTTCCAGTACGGCAAGTCCCAGAAAATAGACCTCGTTTTCCATACCTTCAGTAACGGCTCTGGCGCCTTTCGCTTCTTTCCCGTCTCTGGCGCCTTTTGCTTCTTTCCCGGTAGTGGGCAGTCTTTCCAATTTTTCAACAGCTTGTCTATTTCCTCGCCGCTCCTCGTACACGGGCGTTTTCGGGGTTCGGTTTCACCATCGAACAGATCCTTGCGTTTCCTCCACGGGTCATCGTCGCGAAGCCACCTTCGATGTCCCATGAACATGGTTTTCGAAGACCCGGGATCTCTATCTAGCTGGCGATACGTTGTGTCATCCATGCACCTTACGCATCCAGAAAATCCGTGGACTACCTGCCCCGCAAGATATCCGTAACCGAGATAGTCGTGCACCGTCGTGAGCAGTGCGGCTCTCATAGGGAAATATTCTTTCTCTACGGCGTCCCACGTATTGGCTGGCGTTTTCCACAGCGTGTCAAGCTCCTCTTTCAGCAGCCCCAGATTCAGATTGATGTCGTTCCCTGGTTGTTTCGGCCCTTCAATTAGCATACTCATGTGAATGTACTTCCTCTTCATGCACAACCAGGGGGGAAGGTTGTACATCCACACAAACACAGGCCAGGTGCTATGTGTGCTTCTCTGGCTGCCAAACGGATTGACTCCATCGGTGCTCGCGCCTAGCACGATGTTCCTTCTATCGTTCCCAAATTCTAGGTATTCGAAGTTCAACGCTTGCCACTGGCTCGCATCCTTAGGGTGACTCAGCATCTTGTCTTTTTTATCTATCTCCGGATCATTTGCGTCATCTTCTCGCTTCTTCTCCTCCCTATCCGCGTGCCAACGCAGGAGCTTTGCTACCTTAGGGTCCGCGAAATACCGCTGTAGACGAGGAGTGATCGGAAAGTACCACACCACTTTTCGAGGAGCTTTGTTCCTCTTCTTGTATCGAGTGACACCGCACACCGGACATATGGTAGACTCCGCGTGCTCGTCCCGATAAATGATGCAATTGTTCATGCACACATGGTATTTCACGTGCGGTAAATCCAGAGGACACACGATTTTCTTCGCCTCCTCCAAACTGGTCGGGCACTTGTTCCCCTTGGGAAGACGTTCGTGCCAGAATGACATGTTCTCGTCGAAGCATGCGTCGGTCATTTTGTGTTTTACCTTCATCTCCAGAGCCATGAGCGTTACTTTCAGGCGGGTATCCTCGGGCCTGCATCCTTCATACAATGGAGTAACCGCGTCTAACTCAAGTTGATCCATCTTGGCTTTCTCCCGGGCGGCAGCTCTTGCGTTATCCGTTTGCTTGAGAAGCAGCTCTTGAATATGAGGGTCCTGCACACAGCCCATCGATGGTCCAGCTTCGTCTGCTCCGCCAGCATCATCATCATGTCCTGCATCTTCTTCTACATGATGACTGTGTACAGCATCACCGTCGTGATCATCTCCTGGGGATTCTTTGTCTTCTCGCCAGCCCGAGCAGCAGTGGTTGTCTTGCTGCCCTTCCTCATTTCTTGCCCGGCCCCCATGGACGACTTCGTAGTCATCTTCATCACCTTGCCACCGATAGCCATCCATGAAACCACGCAAGAGCAGGTGGTCCCGCACCTGCCCGGAATCCGGGTCTGCAATAAGGCTATTCAGCTTGCATCTTCGACATGGACATCTTATCTCCGTCTCGTTCTTTTGAAGCATCTCGGCCTTCGCGTACCTCAAAAACCTATTCACGATGCCTTCGGTCATCGTGCGGACCATGGTCGCCTGTGGGGTAGAGCAAAATGATATTTTAGAACCAAGAAAAAATTTGGCATGACTTTCCCTAAAAATAGGACCAAAAAGAATGCTTAATGCCAAAATTCTCGCCGAAACGGAAATGAATCAACATTCCGGCAAAATATTAGCAACTATCGCATTTCAAATACCGGTACACCTCCAAACACAAACACATATGCAAAACCACAAACATATGCAACACCACGAACATACATAGATCTAGCTAGGCCATAAAAAGTGCATGTGCACATTGTTGTAGGGAGAACAACATAAATATAGCTTCCACCCTTACTTACCTAGCAAAACAAGGTAACTTAACCACTTAATTTGAATGAATTTATGGTGGAAATGAGGTAAAAAGAGGAGGCACCCGAGACAAGGAGGAGGCGGTGGAGAGAATGAAGTGGGGAGAAAGTGAGTGTGGGAGGAGAGGCTGTCCAAAATATCTTGTTGCTGCCCACTTACTAATGGCGCACCAACCACAAATGCGCCATTAGTAATCCAGGTTACTAATGGCGCACCCCCTGGTGGTGCGCCATTAGTAGTTTTGCAAAAAAAAACATACTAATGGCGCACTACACCATGGTGCGCCATTACTAGTTTAAACTAGTAATGGCGCACCGCGTGCGAGTGCGCCATTAGTAGTTTTGCAAAAAAAGGAATAAAAAAATAATAAAAAACAACATTAGTGGCGCACTCTCTGGCAGGTGCGCCATTACTAGTTACAACTAGTAATGGCGCACTGCCTGTGGATGCGCCATTAGTATGTTTGGACAGGCGCACTAGTTCAAAAAAAATTGATACTAATGGCGCACTGTGTGCCAGGTGCGCCATTAGTAGTTTCAACTCTAATGGCGCATCAGAAGGTGGTGCGCCATTAGTATATACTAATGGCGCACCACTTGTCTGGTGCGCCATTAGTGTCAATCCCATCTATAGCCCTTTTTCTAGTAGTGCCACCATGCCAAGTTTGTTAGCCAGTGGATTGTTCCGCAATATTCCTCTCGTGCGCCCATTCTCATATTCATTTTGATAATGTTCAATATCTGACATGCATGAAAACATAAAAACAAGTGAGATTTTCTTTGTAATGCAGAAGTGATTCTAATCCAATACTGCCTCCCTGTAAACCCCTTTGTGCTATCTCTGCAATTCTTTTAAAAGATGCCATGCAAGCTGTAATTTGTTGTGTGCATTAATATAATGTGGCCTACTACTCAAAATATGAGAGCTCCAGAAGTGATGACACTTCGCAGATGATAGTTTCAACATATAGTAAAGAAGAACAAGTCGACCTGGCCTGACAGATTCAAAATATACTAAGGGAGAACAACTCAACCTGACCGGTCGACCGCAAGAGAAGAGTATCATCTTAAAGAAGAGCAGAAGAGCAAGCAGATTGAAGGTATTACAAGTCTTTCAATACAATGTCGGTTGGCCACCCATGACAAACCAGAGCGCACAGAGAAATACTATTCTTTCCGGTCTCTCCATATGTGGCTCACATGCATTTCGAAACTAAAGTAGGAACATTTAGCTAACCAACTAAACATCTCTCATTTTTACTAATATCAGCAATAATATCAGATATGAATTTGTACAACTAAGCTTGTTTAGCTCAATGGGTGGAGCAGTGCTATTACGACACGAACCACGTAGGCTGATTGTGGTCATCATAAAATGGGGAAAACATAAGCATGATGAGTACAGTGTTGACCGTGGCAGTGGGATGGCACATCTGAAGCTGCAAACCGCGCAAAGGGTAGTTAGCAACCGATGTTGGCTTTGAAATAACAACTAAGATTTGGTATGGACAAGAAAGTATAGTCAACAAGTGACAAAGAAATGCAATTATGTTGTCTCTCTATATGTCGCGACATGCATTTGGAAACTCAAGTGGGACCTTTAGCTAACCAATTATATGTGTCGGTTAACTAATATCAGTATCATATCACAATCATATTTGAACAACTAAGCTTTCAAATTCCGAGTGTTGTGTTGTTTAGCTTGAAGGGTGGAGTAATGCTAGTATGACAGAAAGCACCTACGCAGATCATAGTAGAGTAGATAAAAGGGGAAAACCCTAAGCATCAAGAGAAAAATCAGGAAAGTGGAACTAGCTGGACCAGTGGGTGGCGCACATGCTTTTCGAAACGAATATAGGAACATTAGGTGACCAATTAAACGTTCTCTGTTTTAGTGATATGAGCATCATATCAGATTCGTATTTCAACACTTAGGCCCTGTTTGGTTCGGCTGTGGATTTCTAAAACCAGCTGTGAAAAATCTGCTGTGGAAAATCTGATGTGAAAAAGATGTAGGTCATTTGGCAAACTAGCTGATACAGCTTTTTCAGATTTTGGCTCGCAGCGGAATCAGATTTTGGAAAGCACGTCCTGGGCTGCTTCCGCTTTTGGTTCAGATTTTGGCAGCGGATTTCTGGAATCGGATTCTGCTGGGTTCGCCCTTTGGTTTAGATTCTGCTGCGCGGCAGCGGAATCCGTCAATAAAAGCTGAACCAAACAGGGCCTTAAGCTTTGGGTTGAGGTCTTGAGGAGAAGTTCTAGCACGACACAAAGCACGTACGATGATGGTAGTGAATATAAAGGGGGAAACCATAAGCTTTACGAGTATAGTGCCCGTGCCATGGCGGATCTGAAGGTGCAAACCAGACAAAGCTACTTCGCAACCAATGTTTGCTTTCAACTAGCCACTATGATTTGGTATGGACAAGAAAAGTACAGTAAACAAATTATGATCTATTTTCTGGGTGAGATCAATAACTTAAGCACATATGGAAGAGTACCACCTCTCTTGCGACGCTGTGTAGGCCTATGCTGATACGTTGAGGGTGCTGCGGGTGCGATGGCTGTCGGCGGCGGGGAAGAAGACTTTAGACGGCAGACGGCCGGGTGGGGGATATATCCTGTTGCCGTGGACTAGGCGGTCGTAGGAGCGGCAACGGCAAGGTGGACGACGGCGCCGATGAAGCGAGAGGAGGCGATGAAAGGATCCTGGTCCAGCGCCGTGGATGAGAGACGTCCATCTCTTGCAGTGGACGACGGGGTAGGGGTAGCGGCTCCGGCAAGGTGGAGGATGGGGTGGCGGATGGAGGAGGCTGGCCGCAGTGCGGAGGTTGTCATGCCGCCGACAGTGTATGAATGGGGAAATGGAGGGGAGGGGATCTCAAACTTTGGGACACGCTTCTCTGAAATGGGGGAAAGTTACGAACTTATCCCCCGTTTAAAATTTCAGACATCGCGTCGGTTGGGGATAGGATGGTAATCTCGCATCTCCCAAATATTTGCCGGTAACTATTTCGGGCGAGGAGAGGGTGTTTTGCCGCCCATGGTTGGCGTCCACAGTGTATGAACAGGGCTGACAAGTAGGGAGGTTGTGTCACGTCTGATGGAAGTTACACATCTGCCCCTATTTAAAATATTAGCCTACATCGATTTCGGACGAGGAGAGCTTGTTTTGCCGCCCACCGTGTATGAATGGGGAAATGGAGGAAGAGGCACATGTCTTTTGGACGAGCTTCAATCAAATGTGTTTGCCGCCCACGTTTGGTGCCCACCGTGTCTGAATGGGCTCAGAGGTCGTCGTGTCACGTCTAATTGAAGTTACTACTCTACCCCTATCGACAGCAGTGTAAATCCGGTCGATAAGGATGTCAAGTGTCAGGGGTAGACAGTAATTTCCATCTCGCAAACACTTGCTTTGGGTAGCCCACAAATTATAGTGGGTGTTTAGCTGCTTCGTTCAAAACTTGGGAGAATTAGCATTCACGTTTGCCCTGGGACCTGGCAAACTAAATTCAAATCCAATTTGTATTCGATTACGAATATCCAGCGGATAATTATACGTTTTGTTATTTATTTCTTCAAAACCACAACAAAGATTTATTCCACCTTTATATATGATTATGATTTAGAAATGTCGTGATCTTCGAATTCAGTAGGTTGGATACACTCTGAGTCAAACAATTATTTCATCCAATACAATATGCTCACACGAAAAACAGTTCACCTTATGTCAATCATACAAGTACTGAGGATTACCTCGCCTACAAAATTCAGATCATTACAACACATGGACAACATAGGGGGTCTTGCAAAATAATCCATTCAGAGACATGACACAACATGCAAGTACAATAATCTAATGACAATTTCAACTAGTATCTAAAGAAGAACCGGGATTACCTTGGGCTTCAGATAGCATAAACAGCAGGACCTCCTCCGTCTTCAAATGCAACATTCTTACTTCCTCCAATTCTTGGGTTGCTTGCATAATGCGTGCCGCTAATTCCGTAATTTCCAGCCTCAAGATAAAGATTACCTCATTCATGGCAGCCACACCATCTCTTTCTGCCTCTAGTAGAGCCTCAAGCACTATAATATATGTGCTCAGACTGCTCTCCGGCGGTGTTGCCTCTGAACTGCTACCATCTGGTAACATGGATGGCGCACTGCTTCCACAAATAGATTCTGGGATTGTACATTGTGTCCTAGTGTGAAAGGCATCCTGAAAGGTTTCCGCTGGACATCAGTAAGAGATAGTTATCGTATGATCCAGGCAGTAAGCTTACATGGTAAACGACGGATGAATTATTGCCGAGCATGGCAAACTATATTTAAATGGTTCGAAGCAGCATCAGCCAAAAAGAAATTAAAATGGTAAGATGAAACTAGGGATGTAAGTGGCAAATAAACGACATCCGCCAGTCCCATCTAGTTAGTTTTTGCTACATCCCTAGTTCATTTTCCTCAAAAAACAAAAACTCTTTTTAACTATCATACCACTAGTGGACTTTAATCGGGAGTAAACGGGACCCAGTTGACATCCCTAGCTGAAAGGGAGTGTACAACCGCTATATTTAAGTTGCCAAGGCATCTAAGCAGTTGAAATAATCTGAGAAAGCACTTAACAGTGTGGCCTCATATAAACTACGAAGACAGTCTTGTGATGAAGTTGAGAGGAAAAGTTAAGGACTCAAATGAAATAGGCATGCATTTCTGTATGATAGTACAGCAGGCACTGCTGACATATTGGCCAACTCAGGTATAGCGTAACAACAAATAAGCATTCGAATCAAGCAATACAGCAAAGCAGACAACTGAACTATTTTTAATTCGGTAGGATTACATGTTGAGGGCACAAGCCAAGAAAGCAGCCCACTTGCATTACATTTCACATGTACTAAAACACACTGGCTTACCATATGTTGCTATGAAGCCTAGCTGTTGTTGCAATGTTCTTTGAAGATATCGTCAGCATCACGTGGTTGCAAATCTAGTTGTTGTAGTTTATTCTGCACCATCTATTTAGGTAAAATTAATTTTAATCGCATGCACTTGTCCGAATTGATCATCAATGGTTCATCTAAACTAATGAAAGAAGGGTGTGTGCATACACGACAATATATCTGCTTCCCTCTATTTTTATGCTTGTTCGAGGTGCCAGCCCCAAAAGAACAAATATTTTGCTTGATGGGGTTGGTAGCTCCATAATTAATAGAAGCATCAAATTAGTCATGCAACTTGGGAAGATCAAGAACACACAAACAAGTAATGAACAGAGGCTCGGAGCAGTGATGTAATAGCTAGCATTAGAAAATGTAGGGTAAAACGAACAAAAAGCAGCGGAACCACATGCTAGTTTGCTGATGTGTAATTAAGAATAGAGAACATTAAGCAGTCTGATGGAACCAACAGGTGGCATCAGAACAAAACTAAAGCATATTAACTATATGTGCACTGGTATGTAATTTAGCACATGTAACATGTTCACTTCCAGAAGTATGGCCCTACAGGTGCAAGCAGAATAACGCGTCTCATGAAAAACTGAATGATGCCCTGAAGAAATTCAAAGGTGCGGTGCTTATGCTAGGAAAGTGAACGTAGGCGCCGGTCGTTGGATAATAGTACCTGATTCTCGGCGGCATATGGGTGTCGTTGTCATACTTGATAGCTAAGGATCATCGATGGTGCTCGTGTTGCGTTTGAGTTTGGGCCGGCTGTCGCTGTCGGTGTCAAAACCGGCGGATCTCGGGTAGGGGTTCCCGAACTGTGCGTCTAGGCGGATGGTAACAGGAGACAAGGGACATGATGTTTTTACCCAGGTTCGGGCCCTCTCGATGGAGGTGAAACCCTACTCCTGCTTGATTGATCTTGATGATATGAGTATTACAAGAGTTGATCTACCACAAGATTGGAGAAGCTAAACCCTAGAAGCTAGCCTATGGTATGATTGTTGTTCTTGGTCCCACGGACTAAACCCTCCAGTTTATATAGACACCGGAGGGGGCTAGGGTTACACAGAGTCGGTTACAAGGAAGGAGATCTTAATATCCGTATCGCCAAACTTGCCTTCCACGCCAAGGAGAGTCCCATCCGGACACGGGACGAAGTCTTCAATCTTGTATCTTCATAGTCCAACAGTCCGGCCAAAGGATATAGTCTGGCTGTCTAGATACCCCCTAATCCAGGACTCCCTCAGTAGCCCCTGAACCAGGCTTCAATGACGATGGGTCTGACGCACAGATTGTCTTCGGCATTGCAAGGCGGGTTCCTCCTCCGAATACTTCGTAGAAGATATTGAACACGAGGATCGTGTCCGGCTCTGCAAAACAAGTTCCACATACCACCGTAGAGAGAATAATATTACCACAAATATAATCTTCTGACGTATTCCACGGTGTGTCATTACACCACAGCCAGGTCTTTATTCAAATCGTTTTTTACAACCAACCTCAGCGTGTTTCACGAGGCGGTTTCCTTGGCACGTCTTGTCAAAGCAGAGATCGTGTCCCCTTATTGCGGGATTATCATCAATACGGACATGGGTAACCCAAACGCGCCCGTTGGTATGACCCCTCGATTGGAGGTAAGTCCCAGACGGTCACGAGGAGGGCACTTGATATTCAGCCTCTTTATAAAGAGACCAAGGCCTTTTCTTTCGATCTCAATCGAATCCACCTCTCGCCTCGAGTTTCAACACCCAAAGCTCAGGTTTAGGCGCTTCGGACCTCCGATTATGTCCGGATCCAACCTTCAAGGTCGGTGGGTGCCTTCCTCCGTCACGAAGGAAGACGTGATAAAGCTAAGGGAGGCCAGGTACCTGCCCGGTGAAATCCCGCATAGGCTGCCTGCTCAAGGGCAGGTTATTCCCACTCCCAAGCCCGGTGAGAGCGTTGTATTCGCATCTCGCTTCCTCCGAGGGCTAGGCTTCGCGCCAGATCCCTTCATGAGGGGGCTCATGTTCTATTATGGGCTGGACTTCCATGATTTAGCTCCGGAGTCTATCCTCCACATCTCGTCATTCATCGTCGTGTGCGAAGCTTTCCTCCGTATTACCCCTCACTTTGGTCTGTGGCTCAAGACCTTCAAAGTGGAGCCGAAGATGATCGAGGGGCGGCACGCAGAGTGCGGAGGCACCGTAATAAGCAAAAATACCGATGCCCCATGGCCCGAGGGCTCTTTCCAGGAGGTGTCCAGTTTATGGCAACAAGAGTGGTTTTATATCACAGCTCCCAGGGGTACCAAGTGGGTGGCCCTACCTGTCATTCGCTCGGGTCCCCCGCCACGACTATCGTCATGGGTCAACAAGGGGCTGGACTAGGGGCTAGTAAAGGATGTGCCCCTATTGTAGGGCCGCATACGAGATCTCCTTGAGAGAGATGTCAGTCTGGTCATGGTGATGCAAGTCATGTTAATTCGCCGAGTCCTGCCCTGCAAACGTCGTCCCCTCTGCCTGTGGGAGTTCAATCCGGAGGGACCGCGAGCTCTTCAACACTTCCTTGGTATGACGCCCGGGGAGATGTACAAATTGTTCTTCGGATCACAAATAATGTGTCCGGACACCACTGAGGATGTAGGCATGAGCTGCAATCGCCCGGATACCCAAGTAAGTAGCCCCGCATCCGAACACACTGTCCGTTTATTTATTGCAACGTCGCCCTAAAAAAGCCGCTCTTTGACCAGGATTGGATAGCGAAGGCAAAGTTGATCAGGTGTCTGGCCCCCCTCCCTGAGACCTCACCAGATCCCGTGTTAACCTGGATGCTGGTGATCGTGCCTTATCAAGCACCTACAGGAGAAGATAAATGGGGGAACAAAGAGGATAGCGCCTCCGTGAAGGGGGTTAGCCGGGGAGGAGTAGAAAAAACTTCCTCTCCCCAGGGAAGAAAGAGGACTGCCTCCGAGGACCCAGAGACTATGGTCTCCAAACGAGGGAAGAAATCTTTGTCGGAGGGTCCTGCCCTGGGGATACCCCGGCCGCACTATGCCCTCAAGGGGATCAGCCCTCCACCGCGCTGTAAGTAAAAGGGTACCTTAATATTGAAAATATCTTGCTTTACTTCTGAGGAAGATAACCGAAGCATTTATCTTGTAGTTCGGATCTTAGCCCTTCTCAACAGAGCTCGTCTTCAGGGGATCTTCTTCTAGAGATGATGGAGAGTGAAATGCCTCCCCCTGCCATACCGCCTCGTGAGGCGGGAAACCCCGAGGTGTCGTCACGGAGGGTTTCTCCTGATCTGGCAAGGCCAGAGGGCAATCCTATGGCCACCCGAAGTCCTCAGAGTCTGGCTCTTGAAGAGAGCAATTGAAAGAGTCCGGCACCGTTTGGTGTGCGGTCAGGCATACTGAGGGATCTGCTAGAGCGAGCAGCAATCTCAGAAGAGCACCGTACGTTGATGGGTACGGTAATTGAAAGGATTTCGTCCGCTGAAAGCGGGTTGCATGAAGCCTTTACGAGTCTACTGACGGGTTTTCAGGTACGCGAAATGATGTACATTTTTGATAGTACCGCGCATTTTTAGATGCACCCTGTGTAGATAGTAGCCCCTGAGACTCTGGGTGCTGTCGAGGACGACGGCCCATAGAGGATCGTAGTCCCAAGAATAATCTTGCCGCCTTAATATGCAGGTGGTGAAGTGTCCGGTGGCCAGCCGGACTGATGAGTTTGCCGAACTAAAGTGGCAGCTTGACGTGGCAGATGCTGACATCGTACTTGTCAACAAGCGGCTTGACGAGGCACAAGGTATGTGATTCCTCTAGTGAAACATGGGAAGAGGAGCGTAATGCCAGTATCTATAACATGTGTGTGAATGCAGATGGAGCTACGGCCATGGAGAACCTTCGGGCAGAACTTGCCCGAGCCAAAGAACAAGCCAGAAAAAGCGATGTGGCTGCCCTAAAGGCAATTGAGGAGATGAAAGCCGAAAAGGCTGCTCACTGCCAAAGCAAGGAGGAAATAGCCAGGATGCTGTGGAATTGAAGAATGCCACTGACCGTTGCAAGCTTCTTGAAAAGGAAGATCAAGCAAAGAGAACAGACCTGGAGAAGGCCACGATGGCAGCCAAAGACACCCGCTCTGCAATGAGAGCGATGAAGGAGGAGATGCGTCAAGCCGGAGATATCACGGCTGGGAAGCCCTTTATGCTGCGGATGAAGTTCGGAGATCCTAAGTATGCTCCTTTGGACCGGCTGTGGAGTTCTGCGGACGCATATCTGGATTTAGCGGCGAGTGCTGCCGATGTGGCCGAATACTTCCGAGATCAAAAAGATCGCGAAGTGGAAAAGCTGTTCTGGTCACAATTTAATGTTCCACAGTGTCGGCTTCCATTGACTGATCGGTTGGCCGAATGGGCCGAACTGAATAGATTGTCCGGACTCGCCATGACGTCCCTTGTGGATCATCTGTGGCCGGGAAGGCCAAAGCCGAACAGTTATTTCAGTTTGGTGCAGTGCCGCATATCAACGCGATGAAGAGGTCAGCGTGCATAGAGGGTGCGCGGATGGCCCTTGCCCGTGTGAAGACATACTGGGCGGAGATGGAGGCCACCGCCATTGCAACCCAAGATTCGGACGAGAGCCGAGTACCTGCCGAGCACTACTTTCAAGAAGTTCTTGAGGGCGCTCGTTTAATAGAAGCGCGGTGCTCGAAGAATATTATGTTTTAAGGACATGTATTCCCATTGAAAAACAATGTTTTGCTGAATTGTAAAGGCTATTTTATACTTTTGCCTGAAAAAATTATAAAGCCTCATGTGCGGCCGTTCATGTATATATGTATATAACCTGAAAGATGGCAGTCGTCGGCTCCAACCCCCACGCATATAATGCGGGGGTGCTCACAGAAGACGCATGTTCACACTTGATCCAACATCTTGGTCCATTAAGGAGATGATAGCGCAACGAGCTAGGCAATCGGACTATAATGCTTTAACACTTTCACTTAGCCATAGGAGTTTGACAGTGGGGCTACTATATAGCCCCTGGTGGCTCCGTGCTCATCCGAATTCGGGGCGCATACATGCCTGGCCGGGAAACGACCCTTCGTTAAGGCGGAGGAATCTCGAAGATTCCGTTAGGTCATCGAGTGGTTGACCAGTCTCACGCTATATCATGACAGTCCGTTTTCGGCTTTCTCTACTGAGGTGCTCGTTCGGGTGAACTAGGGCATAATCGCAGTAGTTCTCCTGGTGCCGCCTTAGCCGATAGAGCGGAACGTAAGGCAGCAAAACACAAGAGCCGGGCAAACCCAACATTTGACCAAAGACATGATTCGGAGCTGATGCATATAAGGCCAAACTCGCGACGCCGAACACTCCCTAAGGTATTCGGTCTTTATGATGTAAACCGGGCTAAACGGTGCCCTTTGTAATAAACCCCTGGTGTCCAGGTACGTGCAATATTCTGACGTGGCCACATGCCAATACGTCAGCATCCTTCTCAGTTGTACTGAGAATCCGGGGGATGTGTATCAACAAGAGACAGTAAAAAAGATTTACGCAGGGTCTTAATCTAAAAAGAATCCTTGGAACGGGTCCCTGTTGCACGTCTGCGCCTGTGTCTCCGTTGTGTCGTATCCTGGACGGGTGTAGCACGATGGTCATCTGTAAAAAAGAGGAACTTAGTTGAAAAGTAGTCGTGCAAAAAGGTAGGTTATACTAAATAAACCATATATAGATCAAGATGAGAGAAGTTGAGTCTAATTGTCACTTGTTTACACGCGTTGATCCCCTTGTATTATTATAGGGGTATAGCCATCAAACCTGCATCAATTATATATAGCCACAACAGACTCGTCTAACCGTGTCCGTGGTCTTAACGACCTGTGGGATGCTCTATTTGGTGAGGCCGTCTAGTGTGCGGCTGCCAAGGCAGCCGCACGGTCTTCCGCGTGCAAGGAGCGCTCAATACTTCCATTTACTGTAATGATGCCACGTGGACCGGGCATCTTAAGTGTGAGAGAAGCGTAATGCGGTATTGCATTGGCGAGCGAAAGCTTCGCGTCCGAGTAGTGCTTGATAGCCATTTTGGAACGGAGCAATGTGAAAGGTTAACTTTTCACTTCGGAAGTCATCGGGAAAGCCGAATATAACATCTAGTAGCAGGGAGCCTGTGCAATGGGCTTCTGGGCCTGGCGTTACTCCTTTAAAGGTAGTATTGCTATGGCTTTGTTGGGTCAATCCCCATTTTGCGGACTACGTCCTGATATATCAGGTTTAAACTACTGTTGTCGTCCATCAGGACTCGTGTAAAGTGGTATCCGTCAATTATTGGGTCTAACACCAAGGCAGCCCATCCTGCATGTTGGATACTGGCCGAGTAATCCCGATGGTCGAAGGTGATCGGTTGGGACGACCAGTGGCAGGGCTCTGCGGTAACGGGCCCTGGGGCATGTGTCTCTAGGAGCGCCGCTTTGTTTCTCCCCTTCGTCACGTGTAACACGTTTACTGTTTTGACTTCTGGTGGGAATTTCTTCCGTTCCCCAGTGCTTTGTTTGCGAGGCTCGTCCTCGTCTTCACTTGGTGTATCCAGCCCCTTGTGTTCAGCGTTGAGTTTGCCGGACTGCTTGAAGACCCAACATTCTCTATGGGTATGATTTGCACGATTGTCGGGGGTGTCGTGGATTTGACATATCTTGTCCAGAATCTTGTTTAGGCTGGACAGTTCGTCCCTGTTGCTTTTGGGGGGCAGCTTTTGTTGACCCGGCCGAGAACTTTTGAATCCGGCGTTTACCGCCGTGCTCTTCGGGTTGTCTTCTTTATTCCGGCGCTTGTTTTTGCTGCATCATGGTTTCCCGTTTTCGTCCCTGGCTTCGGATGTACTAGGGTCGCTGGTACTGCATCGGGCTAACCAGTTGTCCTTGCTCGCGCAAAAGCGGGTTATGAGGCTTGTTAATGCGGCCATTATTCTCGGCTTTTCTTGGCCGAGGTGTCTGGCGAGCCATTCGTCTCGAACGTTGTGTTTGAAAGTTGCTAAGGCTTCGGCGTCCAGACAGTCGACTATTTTGTTCTTTTTAGTAAGAAACTTGTTCCAAAGCTTTCGGGCTGACTCTCCGGGCTGTTGAGTTATATGACTTAAATCGTCTGCATCCGGTGGTTGGACATAGGTCCCTTGAAAATTTGCCCGAAAAGCGTCCTCGAGCTCTTCCCAACTTCCAATGGTGTTTTGGGGGAGGCTTTTAAGCCAGTGCCGGGCTGGCCCTTTGAGCTTGAGGGGTAAGTACTTGATGGCATGGAGATCGTCTCCTTGAGCCATGTGGATATGGAGGATGTAGTCCTCAATCCAGACCCCAGGGTCTGTCGTTCTGTCGTACGCCTCTATGTTTACGGGTTTGAATCCCTATGGAAATTCATGGTCCAGCACCTCATCGGTGAAACATAGGGGGTGTGCGGCACCCTTGTATTTGGGTGTACCATGGTGTTCGGATGTTTGTTGTGTTGCATTGCGTGCTTGAACGCGCTTTCTTGGCCCGTAGATGGATCTAATTGGGCCGTCCTTTTGACGCGAGTCCTCACGTGGATCGCGTACTGGCTTGTGTGCGGCGTTGTTTGCCGCTCTATGATGGCCATGAGGTCGTCTATCCAACCAGATAGCTATTTTGTTTTTTGGTTGCGGGGGCTCTAGGGCCTCATCATCGAATTCAGGTAGTAGCTTTTGCTTCGGGTAGCTCTTTGTATGGCGACTGTCGCCATACTTTTCCGCGTTGTTGAGTACTTTACTCCATCTGCTTCTGAGTGTATCTTGCGCAGCCTTGAGCTTTCGCTTCTGCTTTTTCAGACTCCGCGCAGTGGCGACAAGCTTTTGATGGAGATTCTGTTGCTCCAGGTGTTTGTCCGGTGTGGTATCATCCGGACTGTTATCTTCGCCGGAGACGGGTTGTTCGGTTTCATTCTCCGTGTTGCCGTGGTCGGACGGTTGTTCAATGCCGTGTTCATCGTCCGCTGGCTCACCCTACTCTATCGCTGGGTCTATATGAGCGCTGTTTCTTTTGAGGCAGGATTTGGAGTGGCGCTTACGCCGCCGCCTTGATTGCTTCTCGAGGGAACGATCCTTCGCAGCGTCCCACCGCTCCTCATCGTCGTTTTCTTTTGGCGTGTCCACCATGTATACATCATATGATGAGGTGGTTGTCCAGTGCCCTGTGGGCAGTGGTTCTTGTTCGTCTCCTGCATCGTCGTCCATACCGTCGATGTCTTTGGAGTCGAAGTCGAGCATGTCGGTCAAATCATCGACAGTGGCTATTAAGTGGGTGGTGGGTGGGCGGCGAATTTCTTCGTCATCGGCATCCCAATCCTGCCAGACATAGTCCAGCCAGGAGTCTCCTGACAAGGAGAGAGACCTTAATGAGTTCAGTATGTCGCCGAAGGGCGAGTGCTGAAAGATATCCGCGGAGGTGAACTCCATGATCGGCGCCCAGTCAGATTCGATCGGCACGGGCGCAGGCGGTTCAGAGTCCGTGGCCGGAGAAGAATCTGGCAGTTTGGAGTCACGACTCTCGTGAAGGGTAAGGTTAGTATTCGGCTCGATCACCGCTGAGAATGCGGCCTCCGTGGCGGGGTCTACCCATCCGTCCGTGGACGGCACAATTGGCTCCGAATTGAGGGTCGGAGCGGTTGCCGGTGCGATCTCCTGAACACTGTCCGACGGCAGAGCTAAATCATGCTCATTGTGACCGTGCGGCGCACTCGGCAGGGGCTTGAATCTGTCGAAGATCAAGTCCCCGCGGATGTCGGCCGTGTAGTTTAAGCTTCCAAACCTGACGTGGTGGCCAGGGGCGTAACTCTCGATCTGCTCCAGATGGCCAAGCGAGTTGGCCCGCAGTGCGAAGCCGCCGAATACAAAGATCTGTCCGGGGAGAAAAGTCTCACCCTGGACTGCATCGCTATCGATGATTGAAGGAGCCATCAAGCCTAACGACGACGACACAGAGGAACTCTCAATGAAAGAACCAATGTCGGTGTCAAAACCGGCGGATCTCGGGTAGGGGGTCTCGAACTGTGCGTCTAGGCGGATGGTAACAGGAGACAAGGGACACGATGTTTTTACCCAGGTTCGTGCCCTCTCGATGGAGGTAAACCCCTACTCCTGCTTGATTGATCTTGATGACATGAGTATTACAAGAGTTGATCTACCACAAGATCGGAGAGGCTAAACCCTAGAAGCTAGCCTATGGTATGATTGTTGTTCTTGGTCCTACGGACTAAACCTTCCGGTTTATATAGACACAGGAGGGGGCTAGGGTTACACAGAGTCGATTACAAGGAAGGAGATCTACATATCCGTATCGCCAAGCTTGCCTTCCACGCCAAGGAGAGTCCCATCCAGACACGGGACGAAGTCTTCAATCTTGTATCTTCATAGTCCAACAGTCCGGCCAAAGGATATAGTCCGGATACCCCCTAATCCAGGACTCCCCCAGTCGCTGTCGCTGAAGCGGCTCCGGTGCTACGGTTGCGGCGCCTGTCGACATACAAGAAAGCTCATCTGTGGTAAGTGAACAGTTGCACGATAAAGAGAAAAACCAAAGGAGTAAAAATCAAAATAACCTGATGAGGCTGTGGCATCGGTAAAGCAGGGCCGGTGGAGTTGAATATGGCATCCGTGGAGCGGGTCCGGTGCAGTGGACGAAGGCTTCGGCGGGCGCGTTGTACAGTGCTTTCAGTGAGGCGGATCTGTTGCGGCGGACGAGGTCTTGTATGAAGGGCCAGCGAAGGGGCGGACGAGGGAGTCAGTGAAGGGCCTACGCTGTGGTGGACGAGGGCGCCGGTTAAGCAGATCCGGTGCGGTGGACCATGATGACGGTCAAGGAGATCTGGAGCGGTGGACAAGCCAGTCGCTGAAGCGGCTCCGGTGAAGTGGTGAGTTGGCAGTTGGGGGTTCCAAGGTGCGGAAGGTAGATCCGGCGGGGTGTGAGGTCCACCGTTGCGGCGGAGGACTAGATTCAGCGGCTTGCCGTGGTTGGGGGGTCGGGGAGGGGAAGGGGAGGGGCTCTGGGGAGGAATGTTGGGGGCAAAGAGGGGAAAACAATGGAGTTACCAAAGTAGCCCTTTTCCTTTCATGTGGCAAGGGTAAAACAGGAATATCGGAGGGCTAAACTTTCGGGCGCGTGATATTTCGATGTGAGCGGGAAGTTTGGAAGCTTTTGGCGCCTAAAATTATAAGTATTCTGCTCTCGTACGGCCGACTATGATATCATGGCGGACAATTTGTTTGTTTTGCACGCAAAAAAAAAGTGCAAGTTTTGAAAATCAATGTCTCCAACTCGAAACTTAGATTGTCCATTCAATTCAAATATGGATCATTGAGCTACTACAAGAAAATACCATCATACGGTCCAATTCAAATGAAATTCCAAATGTGTTTATCCTAAATATGATGGCAAAAGCAAAAATGTGTATGCGTATGAATAAAGTGGATGATTATAAAGTTTGAACATGCCCATGTGTATATCTCTAGGTTTGATATATGAATTTGAAATCACGAAATCCCGGCTTAAAAAATGTACCTCCATTTAAATGAATTACAAAAGCTAATGATGGAGTCAAATTCCAAAATTCCAATCTTAGGTTTGTAATTCTGGTACATCAAGGTATATCACGCATGTTCAAAAGTATCATTATCTCATAGTACAAACTGTGAAACAAATTGATCAACCGTGAGTGCACAATATCTCAATTACGCTAAAGTCCCTCAAATATAGACACCTCACTCTTTATCTGAAGTCAACCCCCCCCCACCCCCACCACACACACACACACACACACACATAGAGAAGTCGTTCTCTCCCCCAAACACCAACACATGAGCACATTAACACCCCTCTCTCTTGTAAAGTCCGGACCCCAACATAGGTCTCTATCACTTTGTCTCTCGGGCATGCACACATCTCTTCCCTCACTCTCTAGGTCTCCCGCTATCTCTCTTACCCAAGCACACGCACTATGTGGAGTGTATATTTCCCATATACACAAAATGTCGCCCCCAAATGTCTATCTCCCTAGTTAAGTGGTTCTCGCGCACTTACCTCACACACCACCCCCACTGCAAACAAGCACACTTTGTCTCCTTGTGCACCACTCTCCTCTTTCTATCTCTCCCACATGCGGACCCGCCCCAGCTCCTTCCCTGTATACATATATGTCGTGACTCTTTGCATAGCTCCCTAATGTATAATCATTCTCTATTTCGCACATTGTTCTCTACACCATCTATTCTAGATCTCTCATGAAGTCCCTATCACACACACGATGACTCGCATCCCTTGCGTCTCCATTCATAGGCCAATTTCGTACAACATCAACATTGTCTCCCTATCTATACGCCATTTATGGACACAAAAGACCCCTCTCGCCCCTTCTCTTCCTCTCTCTCTCTCTCCGTTGCTAGCTCTCTCTTTCTCTCGCTCTCACACCCCTCTCCCACACACACACTCGATGTCTCTTCCAAATAGTCTGCTCCCCCCGCCCGCACCCGTGCTATCTCGCTACTACACATGTCACACCATTCCCCTTCCCTTATACTAGGTTTACATCATCAGTGGTCTCTCTACTCCACATACACTCTCTCCCTCTCACACACAAACGCGTGCACAAACACACACAGACACGCACAAACACCCATTTGTCTGGATCCTCATCTCTCCTCATGTCCGCATGTGTATCTCACACACTCACTCTCTAATTATGTATATGTGTCTCCACGTTACACAACACAAAGCCCCATGTACATGTCTCTCTCTATCCTCCACACACATAGACACAAAGAATCTGTTATCATTGCCTCAGTTTCTAACATATCACACATGCACACTGTCTCTCTCTCTCTCTCTCGCAAACACGCTCAACAAGGGTTTCCCCGTGAATAACTTACCATCTATTCATCAATAGTCATGGCAGTACGGCGAACACGAGACATGAAAAAGAATAAATCTACACGTGCTTAGACCACCTAGTATGACTACTAGGACTAGAGCAAGCCAAAAAGCGCGCCGCCGTCACCCCCTCCTTGTCGGCGATGGGAAAATCTTTGTTTTACATAGTCGAGAAGTCGTTGTGCTAAGGCCCCACATGCCGAGGCATTGAATAGAATGTAGATGCTAGTTTATGGAAGCAAGTATCGATAATACGTTTGTATCTCCATACTTATATTTCTTCTCTTATAAAAAAACCGAGTTGGTGATGATGGTACGTGTGCCATCTTGCAATATAGACCGTCCGATCTATATCTGACGGATGGAAATTAAACTAAAAGATACCCGCACCCCTCTACACATTTGCAGACAAGGCCTTCCCTCATTCATCCTTATCTCCAACAAACCTCATTGTTGAGAAATTAAGAAAGGAAGCCTCTGGAACAAACTGGCCTGGTGGCCGCTACCGGCGTCGTCAATCCCCATGGCTCCGCTCAGTCCAACCACCAACCACCACCACACCCCACTCCTCTTCACCTTATCTCATATTTCTCGAGATATCATTAGTTTTTACGCATGGGATTACTCCCGCAAGGGTCAATCACAACAAGTGTTCTATGAAAAATGCATCTTGATGTTCCGTGCAATGCACGGATCTTGCTAGTACTCCTACACAAGACTAAGTTGGTGATGCTGGTGTGTCTGCCATCCCTCATTTCTAACCATTAGATCTACATCTAACGATTGTGAGGTAAGTTGTTGCCTTTTCTCACCAACATCCCACTTGTCTACCAATTTGCAGAAAAACCCATAATTAGTATCTTAAAACCAACCACATCCCTCCCTGACCTCACCAAAACAGCCCAAGGAATATATTCTAATTGAAACATAATATATCTCTAGTGACATATGTATATAAAAATTAGAGTGTTTTGTACCAAGTTTGTGAATAAGTATTATTCTAATTATGATTCGTTGCAACGGACATGAACATTGCTAGTATTTCCAACCATGCATTTTTTTCCTAGTATTCCATAGTTTTGAGTTTTCCATCAAGATATTAGTCACTCATGGTTGATATTTACTTTCAGTCATGTACACATATGCACTATGTAACTAGCCTTGCTTATTGGCTTCCAAAGCTTAACTTTCACTCCTACTTACAATATGTAGAGTATTTAACAAAAAACTACCACTTTCAACCAGCCCTAGGAAGAATCTATTGTACAAAAAATAGCAAAAACATGCCCAAAATTTCATAATCCACGCCAAAAACTACCTAGTACTCCTACTGATTAGGTTCATTTAAACCCATTTATGACAGGGTTGGCCCACATGTCTGTGCTGACGAGGCAGCTTAAACCAACACATTTTGTTTGACCGTTGACACGAGGGACCCACATCTGACCTTCTATCCTGTTATTCCCCCTCAAATCACTATTTTTCCTGAACATTACTTCAAACAATACTGATGCGTGTTCGTCTGGGGCGCCGGTGATGAGTGAGTTGGCCGCCGCTCCGCCGGACAGGCCGGACGCCGCGCTAGCCTCCGCACGGGTTGGCAGGCTAGCCCGAGCGTGACTCACGAGCGAGCAAGCCGTCGCGCTGGCCTTCGCTCGAGCCAGATGGCTGGCCTTAGTGCGGCGCGCGCGAGCAAGCCGCCGCGCTGCCGTGCCAATCTAGCTAGCAAACCTTGCAGGCAAGCAGCTGGATGGAGCTATCTTGGCTAGCTAGCGGCCGCGAGCGCCGGACGGAGCTGGCATCCGGGCTGCCGCAACATGGGCTCTGCACCGCCGGCGGTTTTGACCTCACCTTCTGCCGGCGGCGGTAGCTACGTCCCATGGCCGAGGATGACTAGGTGGACGGGCCGAAGGTAGGAGGTCACTCGAGGATTTTTGTTGGTAAGAGCATGTACAATGGTTGATAAGGTAGTCTTATCTTAAGTCTGCCACGTATGCAAGTGGTAGTAGTTTCTTGGCATTTTAGTGGTTTCTTGCATTATTAGAGCAAGTACATAGAGCTGAGTTAGCGGGCTATAAGAAATAAACTAGTATATTTCTGCTTAGTTGGAGGAAAGAGAAGAGGAGAGAGAAGGTAAGCGGGCTCTTTGTGAAGAGCCAGCTCTAGCACGTGCTCCTAGGCAATTTGTGAGAATAAGAAGTGGGCCACATAATAAAAAAGTAGTACACTCTTTTGATCTAGAGTATTATTATACATGTTGGCTATAAGATGGGCTTTAGATGACATGGCACTGGCTTATAGCCAGCAGCTGGCTATACTATTAACCATGCTCTTAGGGGTTTCTTGTAAGGAACAATGTACGTACTACTAGCGACAAAAGGCGATTCTAGGTTGCGTTGTACTCCAACGAGTACTACTAGTGGTCGCGGGAGTGTATACCTTGTTTTGTGGGTTCGATCCCGGCTGAACGCACGGCGGCCTTTTAAAAAAAATAGTACTACTACACTTTGCTGTGAGCCAATATTTTACACGGGTAGTTTGAGTTTTGAAGTCAAACGGACGTGCGGCCCCATAATCTGGGTGCACTGGACAGCCTAGCCACGTGAACGGGTTTTCCTTCCCAGCATCCCGTGGCTCGCGTGCTCGCCCTAGCCGCACCTCGCTTGCAGCTTCCAGCTAGTAGCATATTTAAACTAGCGCCTCCCAATTAAGCCCGAGGAGCCGGAAAAGCCTGGCAGGGCATTGGGAACTGTGCAATATGGCTTTGTACATAAAGTGCTCTACTACTACTCTGTAGCTTGTGGCGTTGCACTCATGGACTTCACTCCATTATCGGCTCTACTATGAAAGAAATTCCTCTTGACGTGTTTTTCTAAACGGAGGCAAAAGCTTTGCTTCATCTCATTCATAAAGAAGGAACTACTAACAAAGTTTGACGAGGTCCATTACACCTCCACAAATGGAAGTGAAAAGCCTAGTCTTGTTGTATCAAATAACTCAAATGTTCTGTCCCCGCAGTAACCGTCGCTGATAAACAGGCTGCTAGTGTGTGCGTGAGAGGAGCGACTGAGTAGGCCAGCTACGTGAGAGGAGCGGCTGAATAGAGCACCGAGAGTACCCACTAGGCCACTACGCAGGTGTACTTCCCTTGCATTGATATTACAGCAATGGTTCTAGAGAACAGTAGTACCCTCCACTTCCAACTGTAGCTCCTTGGCCCTGAGATTCAAGAGTTCAAAACTGGTGCACTATACTATACTAGACTAGAAGTACAGTACATCGCACTACTAGTTGAGAAAAGTAGTACTAGTACTACTACAGTATGAGTACGTACTCCTCCGTCACATAATGTAAGACGTTTTTTGACACTAGTTGGCGTGTACAAAAAATGGCAAAAACATACCCAAAATTTCTTAATCCATGCCAAAAACTACTACCTAGTGCCAAAAATTTCTTACTAGTGCTATTATTTACAGTATAATACAATCCCATAACATTCCATAATGCTAGTACTAGTAGTAAATAATAGCCTCACCCCTTCGCTGAGGAATGATCTATAGTTGGAAGGGACGAGGCCCTGCGGTTACTATGCTCTTATCTCCTCCTCGCCAGTTCCCCTCCCCCTGAAGAGAAGGCAGTTCGTCGCTGCTCCCATGGATTCGCCAGGCGGTTCTCCTCCTCTTCCGGGCTGGGAGACCTTGGACGACGATCCTCTGGGAGAAATTGCACGCCGCTCCGACGTCCTCACCGCCGCAAGACTCAGTGCTTCCTGCACCAACTTTTTCAAGACCCTTCTTAAACAGGCTTGGGAAAAGGCCATGCTTGTTGGTCTTCCATGTGTCCTCGAGGATTCTTCTATGGGACAATCCTTCGAACAGTCCACCGCTCCCTGGCCATGGTTGCACCTTGACTTCGCTAGAGTTTCCGACGTTGAGAGGTAGTCGGATTTTGTCCGATGAGCAGGTCAGTAATGGAGTTTGATCATGTACTACTTAGTTATTCCATTTCCATCCCGTAATTTCTCCGTTGCCCACCGTCTTATATATAGGTCTGGGTCGGTGCCAACAAAGATTGGCTTGCATACCTCCGGCCGGATACCACCATCATTTTGCACAACATCCACAGCAGTGCGGCCGTTCCGGTAGACCCCTTCTCCACCATTGGGATCGGCCTTCCGGATTGGCTGGGCTTGAATACGTATGATGATGCCTACATGAGATTGAAGAAGATAGCAATTGCGTACCCTCCGACAAAGCGATGCGGCTATGATGATTACTATCTCATCGCGGTGTTCGACATAAGGATTGCCATCAATGGAAGAGGCAGTAACGGCAGAGGCTGGCGCATGTTGGCGGCGGCAGATTTGTACCCCTACACGTTCAAAGACGTCATGCGCCATCTAGGCCGCATCTTCGCGGTGACAAGCCAGGGGACTTGTTTCATCTAGTTGCCATCTTACGATACGGGAGATTACAAACGGAATGCACAAACCATCATTTGCATCCCTAACGATACTCCATTATTTTGCAGGGACCAGTCATCCCCCGATCAAAATAAGATCACCGATCCTGGATGTGCATTTGCATCCGTGATTCGGTCTAACCTGGAACCTTGTAGCTGACTTTGGCATATTGGGATCAACTATCTTAGCAGTCGTTACCCATGGTACCACTGATGTGCAACATGGTCACACAATCTACCACGATCGGACCGTCACCATCTACCCAGGTATTCCATTTTTTAACTCTCTCGCCTTCTTTCATTGTTGTACTAGTAGTATACTTTGTAGTACTAGTAGGAGTACTTTTTACCTTGGAGGACGTGTATAGCTAGCTAGGCCCTTGAAGACTTGAACCCACTAGCTGCCACCATTTTTCTTTTTCCATGTCTTACTATCTCATCCATGTAGCCAAGAGTGGCTATATATAATAAGTCGGTTATTTTACTTCCTCTATAACGGAGTAGTACTATTTGCTGCACAGTATTACTGACCGCCATATTTGAGCACAACATTATTATGCATGGACCTTGACTATGTACGTCACCATGTGTCCAGATCTAAGATGCCGCGTGTACCAGATGAACGGCGCCGAGTTCGACCCCCGTGATGCTACGTGGGTGCCGAGGAACACTCTTGGAGAGTACTCGCTTTTCATCGGGGACAGCTACCCCATTGTGAAACGGATGCCACCTTCCGTGCACGATACGGAAGGCCTGCCGTTCATGAAGCATGGTTGTGTCTTCAGTGCGCACCGCCGGATGAACGACATGCTGGGACACGCTATCCCTGATTTATGCCGCTTCAGCTTGGATGAGTCTCCATCGTGTGGAACCGGACTAGAAAGCTGCAACAATGATTCCCATTGCCCACCGCTATAGATCGTGCCATCCATGAAGAACACCTGGGACTGGAACCTGGAGGAGGACATGTAGCCCATCTATAACGTGTAAGTGGAGTACAGTAATTGTGAACGGTAGCGCTGTGAATATATGTAGACTAGTCGTGCACAAATTTATCACATGAATTGAAGATGAACTTGTGTGGCATACTGGCATTTGTCCTTTAGAATTTATTACTAGTAAATGTGTTATGTGTACGTGCAACTTGTGTGGTTGTTGCATGGGCTCCAACACGCTCTTTGAGAAAAAAAAGGTGGCACGGCTTTGGATATATGTGATGTGGCGGCATCATACAGTAGCATCGTTCGCTATAGTTGTACTAGTACACTCCTACTAGGACGACAACTCCTATAAAACCTTGCGCTTGGCTCTTTGCCTCTTCGGGAGGTTCAACAGTTCGTACTCGTGTGAACCTTGCACTTGGTTCTTTGCCTCTTCGGAAGGTCCAACAATGATGATACTACAGTACAATATGCTTCTGGCAATCTGACACCGATTGAACTGCTGCACGTCCACCGCGAGGGCGAGGGCAAGGGCGAGGGAGAGGGAGAGGGAGAGGGAGAGGGCGTTGTAGTCAAAACCCTCTCCTCGTCCTGCGAACCACCGTGCGCGCGGGCAAGGGAGAGGCATAGTAAGCAAGCTTCTCCTCGTTCGACGAGTTGACGGGACACATCAAAGCAGTACTAGTACTAGTAGTAGTAGTCCATACTGCGTCCTTTCCGATTAATATGGCTTAATTTGAAACGAGAAAAATACACTGGCGGTCAACGTATGTAACAATACGCTCTTTACGGTCACTATATATAGTTTTGCACGATTATATGATCACTAACTCATCGTAGAGCACCGTATTGCACCCTACTGACCGGCCACATAGTCGACGTGGCACTTTGTTGACTTGTTAAATTGTCACCTGGTTTCTGGGTCCCACCTGTCAGTTGGCAGAGCAAAAAAATCAGTTAAACAAAACTTTACGCAGGCGCGACACGAGTCCAACCCTTGCGCGCGAACCGCCCTGGCTGTGTATGTGAGTGGATGCACGTGTTCTATCTCGGTCTTCCAACAAAGAGTGTACATCGGCTATAAAACAAAGAGTGTAGTACATGATGTACATCTACACTTCCAATGCATTTAGCCTTTAACTAATGCACCAACTTGTGTTGTAGGTATATATAGGCTACATGTCTATCCTTAATTACAGCATGCAACGGCCTTCATTTAACCTTCTTATCTCAATAGTCGCATGCACACATAAGTCTGCTACTTTTGGGCGTTAATTATGCCCTGGTCAATGTGTAAATCTCTAAATGTACAGTCTTTCATGGACGTAGGGAGTAGGTTGAGCACTTGAGCGTGAGCGTGTGTGTTGCGTCGTGTGCTGTGTGCCGCATGGGTGCGTGAGTGTTGAGTGTGTCCATGTGTACGTGTGAGTGTTGCATGTTGCATGCATGCATGGGGCTTACTCCCTCCCATTGACATGTTCATATTTCAAGCTTCCTCTGTTCCCTCCATATGGTGATACTCCCTCTGTTCCCAAATAGTACGGAGTAAAAGCCTCCCTCTGTTCCCAAATGTGGAGTATTTGTCTTTCTACAGATTTCAACAAGTGACTAGGTACGGAGCAAAATGAGTGAAGTGAGCGTAGAGGCATAGGGATACTGTAGAAAGGAAGTCCTCGTGATCCATTATTCCCCATCTCGGTCAGAGAAAACTATTCAACTAGTCTTTGCAGTGAAGTGACAATACACGCTGCAGCAGATAGGACACGTAATTAATAAGCTGAACCAGCGTGTTGGTGTTACTAAATCAGCCTTACCCAGTACTGCCATCATGTTTGCCAGTAGAGCACGCTTCTGCAAATACGCCTACGCACCTCTGTCCTCCATTAACTGACATATGGGCCCTATTGTGGTAGACCACATGTCATCGGTGTAACTATTTACACTCCGAAGGACGGTATATCCTGGTAGTAGTACTAGTAGAATTGAGATTGAATGCACTTTCTTCCCCGTCTTCCACTCTTCTTCCTCCTCTCTTCTTCTTACTCCTCTCTTCTTCTTCCTCCTCTCTTCCCCATCGTCGGCCGCACACCATTTACCACCGCTCATTGCTCGCCCGCCCGCACCATCTTCCTTGGTAGCTCGCGTGTACCATATCCCCCCGCTCACTACTCGGCCACACGAGGAGAAGCTTCTTCGCTCGCCCGCCCGAATTCACTTCCTCGCTGGCTCGCAGGCACCGAAAACCCCAATGGCAGAACCGACTGACACGCAGAGCCGCAATTGGAATTCCCTCCCTGATGTTCTCTTGGAGCAGATCTATAGTTGTATGGACCTACTCAGCACCGTCCGTCTGGCCGCATGCTCGGTGTCTTTGTACCATCTACTCGTCTACAACCGGCCGGCTCTTTTCAAGACACCCTGCTTGCTGATGCTCGATCCTCGCAGGTGGCCCAGACACCGACTTGACGATCCTACGGATGTTGCCGTGGTGCCCCTCAACATGCTACCACTACCCGTCCACCTGTCCTTCATGCGTGGCCACTACTGGGCTGGCATGAAGGCCAACTAGATCATCCTCATCCACCACACCGGTAGTCCGTGGCGTCTCGTGGATATCTACACCCAGCGAGAGATCACCCTTCCATCGTTGGATACCGCCGCCATCGAGCCTTGCGGCCCACCAGACACTCCTGCCTACTACGCACGAGACGCGTCAAGCTTTTGGCTCGACCTCTGTTTGCAGAAAGTTGTAATCTGCGAAGTGCCCACACCATCAGAAGACTACATGGATTACAAGCTCATTGCCTTGTTCAACATGGGATTAGTCTATCTGGAATCCGGTCGCCATACATGCTTATGGCTCATCATCAATCATGTTGAGGCAACATTTCTGTCTGATGCTATAGTGCATGATGCCATCGTTTACGCGGTCGACGCACAGATTGGCTGCCTATACTGGTGGAATCTATCGTCGTGTAATTGTTCTATCTCATCTCATCTTTACCTTATGAATACGACTGCCTGTTCATTTGTTACAAATTTAGAATGCATAGCATGTCTATAACCACATCATTGCTATATGTTCCTCTCATTTCCTAGATTTTTATGACCACACATGTTATTGTTAGAGTTGATATGAGAACAATTGGCACCTAATGATTGTTAGAATACATATTATGAGCATAACATCATGATTGCTATATGTTACTCTCGTTTACAAGATTCTTATAACAACGCATGTTATTGCTTGGAGTTGATATGAGAACAGTAGTAGTAAGTGCTATGGTAGAATATGAGTAGGCGCTGTCATAGCTGTTTTCCTCTCATTGTTACATGATGTTTGAACCATGACATATTGCTAGAATATGAGAGCCATTGGCTTTTTTTTAACTTGGGGTATGATTATGACCACGGCATTGCAATTCTCTGTCTATGATATGTGTCACTATTATAATAATCTTAATTCCACACATACTCTGAACATGATTGTTTATTTTTGTCCTTTTGGTCTCCAATTTGAATTGTTGCAGCAGACGCAAATGCACTGGCCTTCATGATTCCAGGACCTGGAATCATACCAGCCGATGGGTGGTGGTTTATCGCTCGTTTAGCTGACGGCGGTCATTTGATGCTCATTCGCACGTACCAAATTGACCAAACCATTACATCAAACCACATGCAGTACAATGCATGGGGCGTTCGTGACATTGATGGCTATGGTTGCTTCGTGTTCGAGAAAGATCCCAGCTCCGTTGGGCCAGGCGTATTCAACTGGAGGCGGGTTTACAGCCTCGGCAACCACTCCTTGTTCCTCAGGCTCAATTATCCGATCATCCAACCAATCATCGATCATATCACCGGCGATGATTACTTTGCTATGCAACTTCCATTCGCGAGGGGGGGTTGTGTTTACACATCATACCATGGGTTTCATGAATCACCATATCCAGAGATTTGTCGACATAGCTTGTTGCCAGACAATCTTCAGTGTGTGAAAGGCATCAAGCTTCCATGCGATGGATGGCTTTAGCAAACCCGACATGCGGCGATGTGGTTCATGCCAACAGCAAATATGCACAACTTGATTCGTGCTGATATCTAGACTGAGCCATGTATTCTGCTGCTGTAGCTGTCGGCGTTCTGGGAACGAGGGTCCCCAGACTTGCCTGCCTGCAGCCTGCGGCGTGGCTCAAAGGGGGGCCCAGCACAGCCCATCTTCATCAACACAGACCCAAGACCCTCGCGAGGGGCCAAGCCTCGCGGGGCGAACGACGCGGAGCTTCCTCAGGCGCGGCCTCATCAGGCTGGCTTGCAAGGAGACGGAGAGATCAAGGCAGGGTACCTCACGAGGTGCCCATGACGCAAGCCATGACAACCAAGGGTGCCAGGCGGGCGCCAGCCCGCGCAGTGTCCTCCTTTCCTCTTTGATGCAAAGGGAGCAAGCGCAGGCGAGAGCATCAAGCAAAGGCACCTGTTTCGTTGCAACGAGACCAAGACCAGTCCAACGGCAGGAAGGAAGTCATTGTGGAGCCCGAGCCAGCGTCACCACTAGAGCCTTTGGCAGGCGAGGACCGACTTTAGTCAGGATAAGTGTACCAGATGTTCCCCTTCGAAATGGCCAATTGTTGGCGCCCTTCCAGCTCAATATTTGGGAAGAGGCCCAGGGCCTTTGCCTATAAATAGGACTAGCCACCCCCAGAGTAGAGGCATCTGGTCACGGGCAATTGGAATCGACCAGGATCCAGAGAATCAATCAGAGAGAGAGAGAGAGAGAGAGAGAGAGAGAGAAGGGTGACCGAACTCCTCCTAGCAGTTCATCGCCCCAGCCAAGAACAGACCCTCGCGAGGCTGTTCTTCCTTGTATTGCTCATCATCATCGGCCCAAGAGGCAATCCACCACACCACACTGGAGTAGGGTATTACACCACAACGGTGGCCCGAACCAGTATAAACCTTGTGTCTCTTGTGCTGTTCTTTCCATAGCTTAGATCTTTGCGAGGCGGAGGGGTGCAGGTAGGTAGAAGGCGTAATCTCCGCACGCACCCCAGAGTTCGAACCTCAAGGGTCTGCCAGAACCCAAAATCCGACATTTGGCGCGCCAGGTAGGGGTGCACCGGAATCCACCTTCTACCACTTCGTGCCCCGTCGCGTCGTCATCACCATGTCCGGCGACCAGGCGGGCAACCCTGATCCATGGGTAGCGTGGCCCGCCCGCGCAGAGCCGCTCGCCTCGGGCGACCCTATGCCCCAGGCAGCTCGCGGTCCGCAGGGCGCTGCGGGCCGCGGGCGACGCGGACAGGCTTCGACAGCTCTCACGCCGTGGCAGGCGCGGTCGGCAGCAAGGGCCTCCAATCACGCCGCGACCACCGTACACTCGCCGGGAGCAGGCGAACTCGAGGGCCACGCTCACGGTGGCCCGAGAGCTGCTGCAGTGCAGGCTGCTGGAGGGTGGCCGCGACGTGCTGCTAGAGCGGGTGGCCGAGCTCCTGGGCTTTGCCGCCTCGGGGGCTCACCCCTTCTGCACCCAGCTCCCATCTCAAGCCCAGGGCGGCCCGCGCGGGGGTTCCGCGCGCGCCCGCGGGTCCCAAGGCTACTCCAACGCCAGCGAAGCTATTGGCACCGGACCGGTGGCGGCGCTGCCCCCGCCCCCAGTCCGCGAAGAAGAAGGACTCGACGTGACCCACGGCCCCAGTGGACAGCCGCGCTACCACCCCACGGTGGGCGCGTCAAGCAGAGCTACGTGGCACACGGAGCACTATGGCGTGGCCTTCGGGATGACAGCGCCAGAAGAATACGTGCCCCACATGATGGACCAAGGGCACCCTCACGAGGGCGAACAAGGCTCGCTCCTCAGCCCAAGCTGGGGGGACGAGGCGCCAGAAGCTAAGCTCTTCCAGGAGCCCCGGGACGGTCCTACTGGCCACGCTGGAGGCAACGATTATCGGGTATCGCTAATTCCTCAAGAGCATGCATACGCTAATCATGGGTCGCAGGAGGTGCAGGTCACCACAGCGAGCAGCTGCCCCGCTCCCATAGTCTCCTACCCCTCGGGAGGAGGGCGCAGGGGGCTGCAGGAGAGGGGCCGAGATTCGACATCACCACCGCGGTGTTCGGAGCAAGGCGTTCTCGGGAGGTAGGCCCTCCGCTGGGGAGGTGCCTCAGGGCCTGCCCCTGGTGGAGGACCCGTGGTCGTCGGGGGAACCGCTAGCGACCGCTCTACCCCATCGGCGGCGTCCTGGTTTCCGGTCGTCGTTGATGGCACTAGAGTGTGGTGCAAGGCGGGGCCCTCGTCTGGCGATATGAAGCAAGGCCGGTACCTGTGAAGAAGGCCCAGTGCCTGTGAAGCTGGCGGCCCCGTGACACTCTCACGTAATAATGAGTGGGGCTGTACACGCCCCGGAGTCTCAGGGGTGCCGGCCTCAGGCCCTGGGGCTCCCTCCCACGCCCAGTGGCAGCACTTAGCTCCACATTGGTGAGAAGACGTCCAAGACTAGATTAGGTGCCGGACGCGGCCTTTTGTCTGCTTTCATTGCTTTTCCCTTTGGTTGTCGCTTTCCCCCGCTGGATTTAAGTTGGATTCGTATTTGAGATTTGCGTGTGTTCGGGGAAGGGGTGCTTAGTATCGTTCGAGCAATTTCTCGCGTTCTGGTCACCACTTCGCCTCAGCTGCCTCCCCTCGTGAGCCCCTCGCGAGCCGGGTCAGGCCTAGCTTGCGCGCAGCCCAGACTGCCGCCGCCGCGTCCTCTCAGGAGGGTTTTTTACTGCAGATCCTACGGATTCGATCAGGGAACACTCGGGACACCACAGCCTTCCACAGGCTACCTCAGGGCCCGCACGGGACAAAGGTAAACCAGCCAACCAGCGCGTCGCTTAGCCAGCCACTTGGCGCGGGCACATGTGCAATGTAACATCTACTAATTCGATGAACACAAGTTTTACATGAGGGGCTCCCCCTCCCAAAATGCTCTCACAGCCATCAGGCCCAAAACCTAAGTTCTATTCATGCAGGGTAAGGAAAAAGGAACGATGCATAATCAGTCGGATAAATCCCCCAATGCGTCCTCAGGAGCACCTCCCGAACCATTGCTAGCGTCGCTGGGCTCGCCATCGCTGTCTGCGTTATCGCCAGCGACATCAGGGCCGTTCACCACACCGCCCTCATCGGCAGCCACGATCACGCCATCGTTGTTTGAAGCGAAGGCCCTGACAAGAGCATCCACATTGTCTTCCACCCAGAGCGCCAGGTCGTCTCGGACGGCCTGGGGGACTGGGGCGATGGCGGCGTCGAAATTGAAGTGGGGATCCATGTTCTGGAGATGGCTGGAGACACGAGAAAACTCGCGCCCGAGCAGGGCGCGGCTCATCTCCTCCACCAACCTGTCGGCCCTGACCGACCGCGCCTCCAGCTGCGTCACCACGTCGGTGCAGAACTGAAGGTTGCCGGCGTAGTTGACTGCGTGCGGCTCGCCAACAGCCACCTCGCAGATGTTGCCCAAGGCTGTGTTGGCTCTCTCCCGGAGCGTAGTGAGCATGGGGTCGTGCTCATACTCCAGGACCTGCCGCTGACGTATCTCGTCCGCATTCTGGCGCGCGACAGCCTCAACCTCCTCCACCCCATGTCGAAGAAGGAGCACCTCGGCCTGGAGGTGGTTAACTCCCCTTGCGCTACCTCGAGGGCGGCCCGAGAAGCATCGGCCCGCCGCGTCGCTTCCTCCAGCTTGGCCCTCAAGGCGGCAGTCCTACCTTCAGCCTCGGCTCGGATCAACCCCAGCCTCCCCTCGAGCTCGCGCTCGAGGTTCAGGCGCGCCATCTCCACCCGACGCCCGACCTCCTCCAGGACACGGGCTTCCCGTGCAGTGACATCATCCTCCGCCTGCGTCACCAGGCGCTCCCTCGTCTCCAGATGCTCGTACTCGCGGGTACATTCGGTGGCTTCCAGCATCAACGCCTCCTCGCGCTTCTAGAGCTCTGCTGGGTCGCCAGAGGCCACCTTCATCGACGCGAGGGCTGCCTCGCGCAGCTCCACCTGCTCCTCCAGTGAGTGGCACCAGGCCAAGAGCTCCCGAGCCCGCTCCTCCACCGCCTCTCGCCACCGGTCAGCTTCCCGGGCCTCCTCAGCGGCCTGAGATCGGGCCTCCCGAGAGGCCACCAGCGACGCCTTGGCCTCTTTGTCGTCAAGATCGCGCTGATTGCGCGCAAGGGCAATGGCGCCCTCCAGCCCGCGCCTCTCTACAGCCAGGCGCAGGCCCTCGGCCTCAAGGCGCGCGTCCTCGTCAGCAAGCTCCTCACCAAGCAGGTTCACCGCGTCAGCCGCCCTTCAAAGGAATCCTTGGCGACGAGCACGACGCTCCCGGGCACACTCGAGCATGTCTTCCACACCATCATCTGCCCCAAGCAAGCGCCGGGGCCACGGATCAGCACTCCCCCTCCGGGCAGGGGGCTGGGGGCTGGCACTCTCGCGATGGCCGGGCATGCCACGCCAGAAGCCCGGCCTGGAGCCAGCCGGTCCCCAAATGAAGAGCGCAGGGAGCGCCTCAGCCAATCGCAGTCCATGACCAAGCGAGAAGCCCAGGCAGGCTGGCTATGCCACGAGAAGGCCCGCAAAGGGGGATCACGGGGTGCGCGGGGCCACGATGCGCCTCGGGACGGTTCGCCTCTCCGATCGCCCTCACCACATGGGCTCTGCTGCTCGGAGCACTTGAGGATGGTGGAGGGGGCGAAGCCAAGGGGGACGGCACCTCAGCCGTCTCCGTGAGCTCGGCCGGAAGGGGCCTGCGGAGCAAGGATCAGTAAAAGCAACAGAAGGATCGGGAGCTGGAAAAGGAGAAGGCTTACTCATCAGTGGCGAAGTACTTCCTACGCTTCAGCAGGCGACAAGGGTAATCGTCGCCCAGGGCCTCCCTTCTCTTCCGGAGGGCCTCAAAGTCCACGCGGAAGCGGCCCAAGAGTTGAGCGCAGGGATCAACCTGCGACGAAGACGGAGCGTCGAGGCGATCTGCGTCAGGGGCGCCTGCCTGATGCGTGCTGCCAATCGCCTCGCCAAGAGAAGCAGCTGGAGCCTCAGGGGCCTCAGCCGCAGGCGCTGAGGGCAGCTGCTCGCCACCCTCAGCCTCAGTAGCATGGGCCCCAAGAGCTGCTCCCTCACGAGCATCGCCCGGCGCTGTCACCCCGCCGGAAGCCCCCTCGGCCTCTGGTACCTCATGCCTCCTTGCTCCGCCACTTGAGGAAGAGTCTCCTTGGCCGACTGGAAGGGCAGTCACCATCACTGGGTTCTCGCGAAGCCCCTGGAGGCCGGCGGGGCGCGGCCCCCACTCATCAAAGATAGGCATCTGATTCACAAGATCGCCCCTGTTCTGGCAGAAGTACAGCAAGGCCCCTCCCTGCTGGATGCTGCCAGGGTTGGGGTCCCCAGTCAGGATCAAGAGCGCTGTCCTCAGCACTTCAGGCGTCAGGTCCTCTTCCTGGAGCCTCATATGATCATCACGCCCGCTGAAGGCCCACATCCGGCGGGAGTGGCATTGGAGAGGAGCAATGCGGCGTAGCAGGAACTCCTTCACCACCTTGGGCGCTGTCACACCAAGCGCCCTCAAGAACGCGAAGCGGTGCCAGACGAAGACGAGCCGGGGGCTCTCAAGCGTCTCCTGGTCCCAGCCCGAATTGGGGACAGCAGGCGAAGTTGGCTCCGATAGCAGGGGACTGGGCACCCTGCATCCACGTACAGCCACCGCTCGCGGAACCCAGCCGCGGACGGAGGGAGCCTGAAGTCAATCCCTGAGGCCACTGCCTCAGGCACGGCAGCGAAGCTCACGCATGCTGAGCATTGGGTAGGGTCGACAAGGCGCAGATAGAAGAAGTGGTGCAGCAAGGCAACCGAAGGAAGGATGCCCACCATCGCCTCGCAAACAAAGGCGAAGACCGAGAGAAGGGTGATGGATTCAGGACTCAGATGCATCATATGGATCTGATAGTGGGAAAGCACGACATTGAAGAAATCAGAAAAGGGGGGAACCAGACCCGCCCACAGGGCATCGACAAAATACCGGACCTCGGTGGCTATCCTGTAGATGGAGATGTGAGACGTGGACCAGGCCGTCGTCCTCCCGCATTCATTGAAGATAGTGGCCAGAGCCGAGCTGACCCTGCCCAAGCTCTCGGCAGGGGCCGCCAACGGCGGCAAGCAAGGCAGAGGCATGGGTTTCCTCCCTCTTCCCTTCTTCGTCGGAGCCATGGTGATGGGAAGTGGGGGAAGGTTCGAGATTGGATTGGAAATAGAAGCTGGAGTTCGAGAGGAGAAAGGACAGAGGGCGCTCGAGCAACAGGAAGGGGAGCGGCTGTGTATGACTACGAGTCCGCCTAGCATGGCGCAAAATAAGGAAGCGTGGGGGAATAGTGCCGCCCACGTCCAATCAACCGCCACGCGGCGCCCAAGGCCGCAGGCTGTTAGGACCCGTGGCGCTTCACCCTTGCCCTTTCGCCTCCCTGCACGGCCAAGTCCGGGCACGCCTTGGGCCCGGGGGCTACTGTCGGCGTTCTGGGAACGGGGGTCCCCAGACTTGCCTGCCTGCGGCCCGCAGCGTGGCTCAAAGGGGGGCCCAGCACGGCCCATCTTCATCAACACAGACCCAAGACTCTCGTGAGGGGCCAAGCCTCGCGGGGCGGACGACGCGGAGCTTACTCAGGCGCGGCCTCATCAGGCTGGCTCGCAAGGAGGCGGAGAGATCAAGGCAGGGTACCTCACGAGGTGCCCATGACGCAAGCCATGACGACCAAGGGTGCCAGGCGGGCGCCAGCCCGCGCAGTGTCCTCCTTTCCTCTTTGGTGCAAAGGGAGCAAGCGCAGGCGAGAGCATCAAGCAAAGGCACCCGTTTCGGTGCAACAAGACCAAGACCAGTCCAACGGCAGGAAGGAATTCATTGTGGAGCCCGAGCCAGCGTCACCACTAGAGCCTTTGGCAGGCGAGGACAACCTTTAGTCGGGATAAGTGTACCAGATGTTCCCCTTTGAAATGGCCAATTGTTGGCGCCCTTCCCGCTCAATATTTGGGAAGAGGCCCGGGGCCTTTGCCTATAAATAGGACTAGCCACCCCCAGAGTAGAGGCATCTGGTCGCGGGCAATTGGAATCGACCAGGATCCAGAGAATCAATCAGAGAGAGAGAGAGAAGGGTGACTGAACTCCTCCTAGCAGTTCATCGCCCCAGCCAAGAACAGACCCTCGCGAGGCTGTTCTTCCTTGTATTGCTCATCATCATTCGCCCAAGAGGCAATCCACCACACCACACTGGAGTAGGGTATTACACCACAACGGTGGCCCGAACAAGTATAAACCTTGTGTCTCTTGTGCTGTTCTTTCCATAGCTTAGATCTTTGCGAGGCGGAGGGGTGCAGGTAGGTAGAAGGCGTAATCTCCGCGTGCACCCTAGAGTTCGAACCTCAAGGGTCTGCCGGAACCCGAAATCCGACAGTAGCACGACCCTCTTTTGTTGGATATTATGTACTGTTGTTAGTTTGAAGCACTCCTCTGGTTTGAAGGATAGATACCTTCCTGGGATCAAGTGCATCCTAACTCACCTGCGTAGGATGTACTGATAATGATGATGGAGATGATGTGCAGAAGCCATATATATATCAATTAGGCTTCAAGTGCTTACTTGTTAGTTAAACCTATGTATAAATTGTGACACTAAATACGACTAGTAAGTAGTACAGTAGCAGTACTAGTATACGTCGGTCAAATTATTCATCATGTCCACACATTGAATTGATGTGACAACACGCTGCGCGTGAGGTGACACAAGAATCCCGGCGGCGTGTTCGGGTATTCTAGACTTTAGATTTGGAGTACCACTTATCTGTCGAAATCTTTCATCATTCACTTAAAACAGTCGATTGATCATACATTGAGTACCATATAACTGGAATTACCGATGCAAGTCAAAGAAGGATTGGCCGGTGCTGCCGGCTGGCGTCAAGTTCGATCCCACGGATCAGGAGCTGATCGAGCACCTTGAGGCCAAAGTGAGTGCTGACAGCGCGAGATTTCAGTCTCTCATCGATTTGTTCATACCAACCATCGACAGCGAGCACGGCATATGCTACACCCAACCTAAGAAACTTCCAGGTAAGACACCGATCGGCCGTCTACTTGCACAAACATATTCCTTTGTTTATAGCTCTATTTTTCTTTTTAGACGCAGACCTGGTAAAGCAATTACAATTTGACACTTAATGAAAAGTGAAACAAGTTACTGCAACATGCCAAAGATGTTATGAAAATGCCAACTAGGTACACTAAAACATGTATTCCACAATACTGCAGGCATCACACTGAGTGGCATAAGGAAGCATTTCTTCCAGCACAATTCCAGGGCGTTCAAAAGGGGCACGTGGACGCGTCGCAAGATACAGTCGGAGTGCGGCATGCACGCGATGTGGCACAAGACCGGCAATACCTTGTCGGTGATGGTCAACAGCCGGCAGACGGGCAGCAAAAAAGGTTCTGGTGCTGCACACCAACAAGAACTTCGACCAGCAGAGGACCAACTGGGTGATGCACCAGTACCACCTCGGGGACCTAGAGCAAGAGAAGGAGTGGGAGCTGGTCCTCTGCAAGATTTTCTACCAGACGAACACTAGGGCCAGGAGTAAAAAGATTATAAGTTAGTTTGGTATTGGTAGTTGTACTACCTTGTCGTCCGCAAGTTAGTATTGTTGTTAATGATCTTTTGGTATGAACTTGCATTTGCTTCCAACCATCATGCTGAGGGTCGACGTGGATATAAAGCTGAATCATTTGTTTCGAAATGAATTTTCAAGCACCTGATTTTTATTTGATGGGTAGCATAAGCACCCGCTGTTCGAATTCCCAGTTCTCCAATTTTTTCGAAACAAGTGCATGCACTTATTATCACGATAAAAAACAATATCTGTGCTGCATCCCAGTTATCATTATGTACTTGCAGAATTCTCTCGTTTATTGAGCACGTATATTGTTTTTTCAGGTCGAGCAAGTTTCAACTGGGATGTAGACTGCCCAGGGTTGGTTTTGTTTTTAACAGGCCCAGCCCATGATGACAACGGTGCACAAAGATCCAGCAGGTATCTACTGGCCTCTGGCCCACCAGTGTTAGTTATATTTTGTCTTACAACATCCGCAGGCAGTTTTTTTACTGAATCAAACACACAGCCCAGTTCTATTTTCCTCTTGAAACGCATGTCCTACATCCGTTTTCTAATCTCTACCTATAGTTTTACTAGTTCATATACACGTATCATTATATTTAAAACACATAAAATTCTCTTTTCATATTTACATCCTTATTTTTGTTGTTTTTTTCCACCCAGCGCTGATTTTTTTTACCACTGGTTTTCGCTTAAACCAACTCAATTTTCGCATGTCTTATTTGCTTACAAAAACAAAACTATTTTTTTGGCAAATCAATAAGTTCTTAAAAAAATGTTTATCATTTCAGGATTACAATAGTTTGGACTCCACCGAAATATGCAAAATAAGGTTGAACTTTTTGACCGTGGTCCTGGGCAGAAAATGGGTTGTAATAAATTACTTAAGAATTAGCAAATGGGCTGCAAATTATAAAAAATAGCAAATGGGCTTTATGTTGTCTGCCACATATTTGGAGGCTGACTTGTGGGCCTACTAAGTTTATGCGTACACAAGGTTTCTCAAAAAAGAAACTTAGTCAACAATCGACTCTACCAGCGTCAGACCGTTAGATGTCAATCTAACGGCAATCGTGCTTCTTCAGTCTCTGATCTTCCTGCCCCAGCCACCCAAACCAGCACCGTCGAAACCGCCTGCTCCCTCCTCCCGTGGCCGGCAGTGCTGCCGGGCAGGCCTCACGGCCCCATCATACTCGCATCCCTGGCCTGTCTATCCCTCTACTCACCCACACCTCCTGTTATTTTCCGGCGACGGCAGCTGAACCAGTCAACCCTCATACTCTCCACCGTGTGGGCAGCCACTATCGTGTCTTCCCCGGCTCCGTGTCGTTCCCTTCGTAGGCCTCGCCATCGTCCACCGCCCTGGTGCTCTCAGCCCGGCGTGGTCAACGATGTCCATCCAACGGCCGTATTGTTTCTTTAACCTCTGGTCTTCTTGCCCCAGCCGCCCAAAGCAGCGCCGGTCGTGCCGCATGCTCCTGCCTCCCGTGGCCGGCTGTGCTGCCAAGGAGGCCTCACCGTCCCCATACTACTCCCACCGATGGCCAGGCCATCCCTCCACTCACCCACTCCCCCTGTTATTCTGCGGCGACGGCAGCCTCACACCGCAGCCGAACCAGTGAACCCTCATACTCTTCTCCGCGTGGGCATCCACTGCCGCGTCTTCCTTGGCTCTGCGTCGTCCCCTTCCTAGGCCTCGCCGTCGTCCACCGCCGTGGTGCTCTCGGCGCGGCGTGGTCAATGTGGTCAATGACCGACTTCCATCGGAAGAGTACTATACGTGGAGAGGCTGACAGCTGGGTCCACGGCAGCTGCAAGGAAGTGCCTCCTTATTACGCGCAAAATAATTATTCCTCCACCTGACAGCAGGGACCCACCGGACGGGCCACCAGTATTTTGCGGAAAAAATGTTTCCCCCCTGACTGCTGGGACCCACCAGACGGGCCACCTATTTCGCAAAAAAACGTTTGCCCTTGACTGCTGGGACCCACCGGACGGACCACCGTATTTCATGAAAAAAACGCTACCCCCGCTGTCAGCTCGGACACACCGGAAGTGCCTCCTTATTACGCACAGAAAAATGAATACTCCCCCTGCTAGCTGGGACCCACCATGGTGGGAGGCTGACTTGTGGGCCTACTAAGTTGACGGGGACGGAGGGCTTTGTCAACTTAGTCAATATGAACGATTCTAGCTCCAATGACCGTACGATGTCCATCGAACGGCCGTCGTGCTTCTTCAATCTCTGCTCTTCCTGCTCCAGCCGCTCAAACAAGCGCCGGCGGGACTGCCAGCTCCCTCCTCCCCACGGCCGGTTGTGCTACGGCGCAGGCCTCACCGCCCCATCATACTCCCATCGCTGGCCTAGCCATCCCTCTACTCACCCACACCTGCTATTATTCTCCGGTGACGGCAGACGAACCAGTAAACCCTCGTACAGTCGTACTCCCCTCCACGTGGGAAACAACTGACGAGTCTTCCCCGCCTTCGTGTCGTTCCCTTCCTAGGCCTCGCCGTCGTCCATTGCCCTGGTGCTCTCAGCACGGCCTGGTCAACATGGTCAACGACCGACATGCATCTGAAGTGGACTGTACCTGGAGAGGCCGACAGCTGGGTCCACGGCCGCACGCAAGGAAATGCCTCCTTATTACGCGCAAAATAATGATTCCTCCACCTGACATCAGGGACCCACCGAAAGGGCCTCTGTATTTCGCGAAAAAAACGTTACCGCCACTGACAGCTCGGACCCACCAGCTATATCTTCGCACGCAAGGAAGTGCCTCCTTATTACGCACAAAAAAATGAATACTCCCCCTGTTAGCTGGGACCCAGTATAGTGGCAGGCTGACTTGTGGGCCTACTAAGTTGACGGGGACGGAGGGCTTTGTCAACTTAGTCAATATGCACGATTCTAGCTCCAGTCACCGTATGATGTCCATCCAACGGCCGTAGTGCTTCTTCAACCTCTGGTCTTCTTGCTCCAGCCGCCCAAACCAGCGCCGGTCGTGCCTCGTGCTGCTACCTCCGGTGGCCGCCTGCGATGCGGTGGAGGCCTCACCGCCCCCTACTACTCCCACCGCTGGCCAGGCCATCCCTCTACTCAACCACACCCCCTGTTATTCTGTGGCGACGGCAGCCTCACACCGCAGCGAACCAGTGAACCCTCGTACTCCTCTACGCGTGGGCATCCACTGCCGCGTCTTCCTCGGCTCCGTGTCGTCCCCTTCCTAGGCCTCGCTGTCGTCCACCGCCCTGGTGCTCTCGGCGCAGCGTGGTCAACGTGGTCAAAGAACGACTTCCATTGGACGTGGACTGTACGTGGAGAGGCTGATAGCTGGGTCCACGGCCGCAGCAAGGAAGTGCCTCCTTATTACGTGCAAAATAATTATTCCTCCACCTAACAGTGGGGACCCACCAGACGGGCCACCATATTTCGCGAAAAAAATGTTTCCCCCTGACTGCTGGGACCCACCAGCTACACCTTCGCACGCAAGGAAGTGCGTCCGGGCAAAAAAAAACGATTCGCCCCCCCTGACTGCTGGGACCCACCAGCTACATCTTCGCACGCAAGGAAGTGCCTGACACTCGAGACCCACCTGGTCGAAGCGTACGTAGCGTTGTCATTCTAGTCGCGAACGTGTACGTACATACTGGTCGATGTAGAGGCGTGCACGTGTCGTAGTAGAGGCGCGCACGTGTCGTAGTAGAGGCGCGCACGTAGCATGTACACGTACGTACAATGGCTAGGGTGCAAGAAAGAAAATATGGCCACGTATGTGTACATACGGGCGGGGTCTCGAACGCCTACTCGCGCATACGTACGGCCAGGGCTCGTGTACATGGCTGGGTCAGAACGGAGAAATAGCGTCGTTGTCATGTTCATGGGGAGGCAACGGAATGCATCGTTTTCATCGGGAGGCAACGGAATGCGTCGTGTTCATTAGGAGGCAACGGAACGCGTGGGAGCCAACCGGCTGGGTCGGAACGGAATGCGTGGTCGTGTTCATTGGGAGGGCTTGGACGGAACAGGCGATGGAAACGAGGCCTGGCATACCGCAGAACGGAGGAAACGGCCTTGTGTTCGACCGGCCACGTTCGAAACGGGATCCTATTCATCGGGAGGGGTCTGGTGTACTGCAAAACGGACGAAACGGACCTCCTACGGTCGAAACGGGGGTCCTGTTGATCGGGAGGGGTGTGGCGTACCTCAAAACGGACGAAACGGACCTCCTACGGTCGAAACGGGGGTCCTGTTGATCGGGAGGGGTGTGGCGTACCGCAAAACGGACGAAACGGACCTCCTACGATTGAAACGGGGGTCCTGTTCATCGGGAGGGGTGTGGCGTACCGCAAAACGGGACTCCACGGGATACTGTTCATCTCCACCGTCGACCTCCTCCAGCCTCCACGGGCTACCGTCGACTTCCGCCAGCCTCCGCGGGCTCCTGTTCATCCAGCCTCCACCGCGCGCTACTCCACCGGCTACTGTTCAACCACCCCTCCACGGGCACCCCTCCACCGTCTACTGTTCATCCAGCCCTCCACACCACGGGGTCCTTGAGGGAGTCCTGGATTAGGGGGTGTTCGGGTAGCTGGACTATACCTTCAGCCGGACTCCAGGACTATGAAGATACAAGATTGAAGACTTTGTCCCGTGTCCGGATGGGACTTTCCTTGGCGTGGAAGGCAAGCTTGGCGATGCGGATATTCAAGATCTCCTACCAATGTAACCGACTCTGTGTAACCCTAACCCTATCCGGTGTCTATATAAACCAGAGGGTTCTAGTCCGTAGGACAACTCCATCATACAACATTCATACCATAGGCTAGCTTCTAGGGTTTAGCCTCCTTGATCTCGTGGTAGACCTACTCTTGTACTACCCATATCATCAATGTTAATCAAGCAGGAGTAGGGTATTACCTCCATCGAGAGGGCCCGAACCTGGGTAAAAACATCGTTTCCCTTGTCTCCTGTTACCATCCGGCCTTGACGCATAGTTCGGGACCCCCTACCCGAGATCCGCCGGTTTTGACACCGACATTGGTGCTTTCATTGAGAGTTCCTCTGTGTCGTCGCCTTTAGGCCCGATGGCTCCTTTGATCATCAATAACGATGCGGTCCAGGGTGAGACTTTTCTCCCCGGACAGATCTTCGTCTTCAGCAGCTTCGCACTGCGGGCCAATTCGCTTGGCCACCTGGAGCAGATCGAAAGCTACACCCCTGGCCATCAGGTCAGGTTTGGAAGCCTAAACTACACGGCAGACATCCGCGGAGATTTGATCTTCGACGGATTTGAGCCACAACCAAGCGCGCCGCACTGTCTCGTGGGGCATGATCTAGCTCTGCCGCCGAACAGTGCCCTGGAGGCCGCAAACGCACCAGCTCTGACCCTTAATTCGGGGCCAGCTGCGCCGATCGAGGATAATCGGTTGGATGTCACCTTGGGGGCTACGATCTCAAAGGCGATCGAGCCGAACGCCAGCCCCACACTCTGCATGACCCGTGACTCCGAGGATCCGGACTCTTCTCCGGACTCCGAACCCCCCGCGCCCCTGCCGATCGGATCATATTGGGCGCCGGTAATGGAGTTCACCGCCGTGGACATCTTTCAGCACTCGCCCTTCGGTGACATCCTGAATTCTCTAAAGTCTCTCTCTTTATCAGGAGAGCCCTGGCCGGATTACGGTCAGCGAGGATGGGATACGGACGATGAAGAAATTCAAAGCCCACCCACCACCCACTTGGTAGCCACTGTCGATAATTTAAACGACGTGCTCAACTTCGACTCCACAAGACATCGACAGCATGGATGATGATGCAGGAGATACAGATGAACCAACACCCATAGGGCATTGGACAGCCACCTCATCTCACGATGTGTACATGGTGGATACCCCTAAAGGAAGCGACAACGAGGAAAAAGGGGATGGAATGGGAGATCGACCCCCCAGAAAGCAATCAAAGCGTCAGCGTAAACGCCGACCTAAGCCCCGCCTCGATAAAAACCCAGCCATAGAGCAGGACGAGCCAGTAGATGACGAGCAGGCCTTAGAGCAACCGTCTGAACAGGGCAACACGGATAGAGAAACCGAACATCCCTCCCCCAGCGAAAATGGCACTCTGGACGATCTTACGCCGGATAAACCCACGGAGCAGAAGAATCTCCACAAAAGGCTCGTTGCTACAGCATGCAGCCTGAAAAAGCAAAAGCAGAAGCTAAAAACAGCAGAAGATGCTCTCAGGATCAGATGGAGCAAAGTAATCAACACCGCAGATAAATACGGCGATAGTCGCCGCACTAAAAGCTATCCGAAGAGAAAGCTACTGCATGAATTCGACGAAGAGGCCCTAGAGCCCTCGCATTCAAAAAACAAGAAAGCCACACGGTCGGATAGACGACCCTATGGCCAGCATAAAACGGCAAGCGGCGCCACACTTAAATCGGCATGCGACCCACTCAAGGATTCGCATCATGGCCCAGTCAGGTCCATTTACGGTCCTAGAAAGCAAGCTCTTGTAAGCAATGCAATAAAGCCATCATCAGAATCCGGCACACCCAAATACAGGGGCGCCGCACACCCCCTATGTTTCACCGATGAGGTCCTGGACTATGAATTTCCAGAGGGATTTAAACTCGTAAACATAGAGGCATATGATGGAACAACAGACCCTAGAGTCTGGATAGAGGATTATATCCTCCACATACATATGGCTAGAGGAGATGATCTCCACGCCATAAAATATTTACCCCTTAAGCTTAAAGGGCCAGCCCGGCATTGGCTTAAAAGCCTTCCTGATAACACAATTGGAAGTTGGGAAGAGCTCGAGGATGCTTTCCGAGCAAATTTTCAAGGGACCTATGTCCTCCCTCCGGATGCAGATGATCTTAGTCACATAACTCAATAGCCCGGAGAATCAGCTCGGCAATTCTGGAATAGATTCCTCACTAAAAAGAATCAGATAGTCGACTGTCCGGACGCCGAAGCCTTAGCAGCTTTCAGGCATAACGTCCAAGACGAATGGCTCGCCAGACACCTCGGCCAAGAAAACCCAAGAACAATGGCCGCACTAACAAGCCTCATGACCTACTTTTGTGCAGGAGAGGACAGCTGGTTGGCAATATGCAGCCCTAGCGACCCAAGTACATCCGAAACTAGGGATGGAAACGGAAACCGCGACGCAACAAGGACCATCGCCGAACTAAGGAGAAAAGTCCGAAGAGCATGGCAGTTAACGCCAGATTCAAAGGCTCACGACAGAATCAGACAAAAGCGCTCCTCCAGGATAACAGGGATGGTCCATCCAACTTAAACAAAATCCTGGACAGGATATGTCAAATACACAGCACTCCTGGGAAGCCTGCTAACCATACCCACAGAGATTGTTGGATTTTCAAACAATCCGGTAGACTCAATGCCGAACACAAGGGGCTCGACACACCAAGCGAAGACGAGGACGAACCCCAAAAGAAGAGCACCAGGAAACAAAAGAACTTCCCACAAGAAGTAAAAACAGTGAACTTACTTCACATAACAAAACGTGCGACACCCATAAAGGTACGCACCACACGACCTATCCCAAGGGTGTCCCGCCGCTGGTTGTCAAAACCAATCATCTTTGATCAATTGGATTATTCTAGAAGTATCAGGAATGTAGGTTGGACCGCCTTGATACTCGATCCAATAATTGGCGGACTCCAGTTTTCAAATGTCCTTACGGACGGTGGCAGTGGACTAAACCTGATATATCAGGACACAATCCATCACATGGGGATAGACCCAGTAAGAATCCGCCGCAGGAAAACCTCCTTTCAAGGGGTAACACCTGGTCCGGACACCCATTGCATGGGTTTTCTCCGGCTCGAAGTTATATTCGGCTCTACCGATAACTTCCGACGCGAAAAGCTGACTTTCCACGACGTCCCATTCTCAAGTCGCTATCAAGCACTGCTGGGACGCGAAGCTTTCGCCCGCTTTAACGCAATACCGCATTACGCATCTCTAACGCTTAAGATGCCCGATCCACGAGGCATCATCTCTTTGAAGGGGAAGCATTGATATGCGCCTCCCCCAAGAGGAGGACTATGTCGCCGCTTTGACAGCCCCACAGTAAAATGGCTTCACCGGCCAAAAAAAACTTCGGAATAGGTCATTAAAGACAACGAACGCGGATAGACGAGTTCGGTACAAAATTATCAATAATGCAGACTTAGTGGCCATATACCCCCGCACAAGGGGCTCTGTACATATACAATAAGAGACAATAAAGCTCAATTTTATATATTTCATTTTTATACTTTGTTTATTTTAAACTTTTGTTCGGCACGACCCATTTTCAATTCAGTTCCTCTCTTTTACAAATGAACGTCGTGCGGCGCCCATCCAGGATACGGCACAACGGAGGCACAGGCGTAGACGTGCAGTAGGGACCCATCCGAAGGATTCTTTTTAGATTAAGACCCTGCGTAAACCTTTTTTACTGTCTCTCGTTGCTACATATCCCCTGGTTTTCTCCGATATAACCAAGGAGGAGGCTGGCGTCTTGGCATGTGGCCACGTCAGAATTTTTGCGCGTACCTGGACACTAGGGGATTTTCAATAAAGAGTGTTGTTTTGCCCGCACTCATAAAGACCGAACACCTTAGGGAGTGTTCTGCGTCGCGAGTTTTGGCATTATATGCATCAGCTTCGAATCGTGTCTTTGGTCAAATGTTGGGTTGCCCGGCTCCTGAGTTCGGCTACCTTACGTTCCGCTCTATCGGCTAAGGTAGCACCAGGAGAACTACTGCGATTGTGCCCCGGTTCGGCCGGGCGAGCACCTCAATAGAGAAAGCCGAAAACTGACTGTCATGATGTAGCGTGAGACTGGTCAGCCACTCGATGACCTATCGGAATCTATAGGATTCCTCCACTTTAACGAAGGGTCGTTTCCCGGCCAGGCACATACGCGCCCCGAACTCGGGCGAGCGCAGTCGCCACCAAGGGGCTACCTAAATAGTCCCACTGTCAAGCTCCTATGGCTAAGTGAAAGTGTTAAAGCATTATAGTCCGGTTGCCTGGCCCGCTGCGCTATCACCTCCTTTGTAGGACCAAGACGTTGGGTTAAGTGTGAAAATGCGTCTTCTGTGAGCACCCCTGCACTATGTGCGTGGGGGCTGAAGCCAACGACTGCCATCTTTCAGATTTTGTGTGTGTGTATATATATATATATATTAAAACGGCCGCACAGGAGGTGTTCCCAATACTTGAAGGCACAAGTATAAAATGCCACTACAATCTATCAAAATATTACTTTATAATTACATACGCTATCATAACATAGCATTCTTCGAGCACTGCGTCTCTATTACACGAGTGCCTTCAAGGACTTCCTGAAAATAGTGCTCGGAGGGTACTCGGCTTTTGTCCGAGTCTCGGGACGCAACAACGGTGGTCTCCATCTCTGCCCAGTATGTTTTGACACGGGCAAGAGCCATCCGTGCGCCCTCTATGCATGCTGACCTCTTCATCGCATCAATACGCGGCACCACGTCAAGGAATTGCTGCACCAAGCCGAAATAACTCTTCGGCTCCGATCTCCCTGACCACAGATGTCCCACGACGTACTTCATGGCGAGTCCGGACAACCTATTCAGTTCGGCCCATTGAGCCAAACGATCGTCCACTACCAGTGGACGCTCTGGATTGTGAAACTGCGACCAGAAAAGCTTTTCCACTTCGCGATCTTTTTGATCTCGAAAGTGTTCGGTTGCATCAGCGGCACTTGCTGCCAAATCCAGATAGGTGTCCTCCACACTCCACATCTGGTACAACGGAGCAAACTTCGGATCACAAAACTTCCTCCACAGCATAAAGGGCTTTCCAGCCGCAATCTGTTCGGCCTGACGCAGCTCCTCCTTCGCAGCTCTCATCGCAGAACGAGCATCCTTGGCATCGGCAATGGCCTTCTCTAAGTCTGTATGTCTCGCCCGGTCTTCTTCCTCAAGAAGTTTGCAACGGTCTGCAGCGCTCTTCAACTTTTCGGCCATCTCGGCCATCTCTTCCTTGCTTCGGCAGTAAGCAGCCTGTTCGGCTCTCAGCTCTTCAAGGGCTTTCGCGGCAGCTGCATCGCTTTTTCTGGCTTGTTCCTTAGCTCGGGCAAGTTCTGCCCTAAGACTTTCCACGGCGGCCGCACCATCTGCGTCAAGCACACACATTATGAGATACTAGCACAAAGCTCCTCTTACCAGATGCCGCCCGACGAATTACATACCTTGAGCCTCATCAAGCCACTTGTTGACAAGCGCGATGTCGGCATCTGCCACGTCAAGTTGCCGCTTTAGTTCGGCAAAATCATCAATCCGGCTCGATTCCGGACAATCTGCCGCCTACATTCAAAGGCGACATCTTAGACCTGGGATTATGATCCTTTGTGTGCCGTCATTTCTTGACGACGCATAGAGTCTCAGGGGCTACTATCTACACAGGGCGCATCTTACTTATGCGCACCTGACAAAAGTGTAGATTATCTAACGTACCTCAAAACCCGTCAGTAAACTTTTGACGGCCTCATGCAATCCGCTTTCTGCGGACGAGATCCTTTCAATCACCGTGCCCATCAATGCACGGTGCTCCGATGAGATAGAAGCTCGCCCCAGCAGAATCTTTAGCTCCTCCGGCCGAGCACCTGATGGTGGCGGACTTGTCCCATAACCTCTTTCGAAGGCCGGACGCGGAGAACCTCGGGGGGGGGCCACATGGCTATCTTCCACCCCTGCCGGATTCGGAGAAACCCTCCGCGACGACACTTCAGGGTCGCCCGCCTCGCTAGGCGGCACGGTAGGGGGAGGCGTCCTGCTCTCCATCATCTCCGGAAGAAGATCCCCCGAAGACGAGCTCTGCTGAGAAGGGCTGAGGTCCGAGCTACAAGGTAAAATTTCGGTTAATCTTCTCGGATATAAATCAAGGATTTCTCTCACCCCTCGAAAGGAAAATCTTTCTCTACTTACGGCTCGCTGGAGGGCTGATCTCTTTGAGGGCGTAGTTCGGCCGAGGAACTCCCCGGCGTCGGACCCTCTGATGAGGATTTTTTTCCCCCGCTTCGAGGCCATGGTCTCCGAGTTGTCAGAGGCGGCCCTCTTCTTCCCCTTAGGAGAGGAATTGTCGGTTCCTCCCTTCGGAGCAGCTTCCTTCGAGGAGGCCATAGTTTCCTTGTCCTCCCCCTTGCTTCCCTCCAGAGGCATTATCTTCAACATCCTGACAAGCACGGGATCCGGCCTGGTTTCGGGAAGGGGAGCCAGACACCTGATCAGCTTTGCCTTCGCTATCCACTCCTGTTTAAAAGGACAGCTCTTTTAGGGGAAAATTTATGACAATTATACGGATAGCAGGTCCGGGCACAAGGTTACTTACTTGAGTATCCGGGCGATTGCAACTTAGGCCTGCATCCCGGTTAAATCCGGACACATTTCTTGTGATCCGAAGAACATCTTATACATCTCCGCGGGCGTTGCGCCCATGAAACTCTGGAGAGCTCGCGGTCCCTCCGGATTAAACTCCCACAGGCGAAGGGAGTGACGTTTGCCGGGCAGTATTCGGCGAATCAGCATGACTTGTGTCACCTTGACCAGGCTGAGGTCTCCTTCCAAGAGATCCTTAATGCGGCCCTGCAACAAGGGCACGTCTTTGGGTAACCCCCAATCTAACCCTTTATTGACCCATGACGCTAGCCGTGGTGGGGGACCCGAGCGAAAGGCAGGAGGCGCCACCCACTTGGTGCCCCGGGGAGCGGTGATATAAAACCACTCTCGTTGCCACAAGCCTAGCTCCTCTTGAAAAGAGCCCTCGCGCCATGGAGCATCAGCATTTTTGCTTATGACAGTGCCTCCGCACTCTGCGTGCCGTCCCTCGATCACCTTCGGCTCCACTTTAAAGGTCTTGAGCCATAATCCGAAGTGAGGGGTAACACAGAGGAACGCTTCACACACGACAATGAATGAGGAGATATGGAGGATGGACTCCGGAGCTAAGTCGTGGAATTCCAGCCCGTAATAAAACAGCAGCCCCCTCACGAAGGGATCCATTGGGAAGCCTAACCCCCGAAGGAAGTGAGATATGAATACCACGCTCTCACCGGGCTGGGGACTGGGAATGACCTGCCCTTGAGCAGGCAACCTATGCGAAATTTCGCCGGTCAAGAACTTAGCCTCTCTCAACTTTAGCACGTCCTCCTCCATGACGGAGGAGGGCATCCATCGGCCTTGGAGGTCAGAACCGGACATTGTCGAAGGTCCGAAGTGCCCGGAATCTGGAGCCTAGGGTGTTGGGACTCGAGGCGATGGGCGAACTTGTTTGAGATTGAAAAAAAGGAGTAAGGCCTTGGTCTCTTTATAAGAGGTCAAATACCAAGAGCCCTCCCCGTAACCGTTTGGGAATCGCCTTTAATCGAGGAAACGTGCTAACGGGCACGATTGGGTTACCCACGTCCGTATTGATGAGAATCCCGTAAAAAGGGCACACGATATCTGCTTTGACAAGACGTGCCAAGGAAACCGCCTCGCAAAACGTGCTGAGGTGGAAAAGTAAAAACGATTTGAGTAAAGGACTTGGCCGTGGTGTGATGACGCACTGCGGAATACGTCAGCAGATTTGATTTGTGTTAATATTATTCTCTCTATGGCAATATGTGGAAACTTATTTTGCAGAGCCGGACACTACTTTTGGTGTTTACAATCTTCTATGAAGGATTTGGAGGAGGAACCCGCCTTGCAATGCCGAAGACAATCTGCGCGTCGGACTCGTCGTCATTGAAGCCTGGTTCAGGGGCTACTGAGGGAGTCCTGGATTAGGGGGTGTTCGGGTAGCCGGACTATACCTTCAGCCGGACTCCAGGACTATGAAGATACAAGATTGAAGACTTCGTCCCGTGTCCGGATGGGACTTTCCTTGGCATAGAAGGCAAGCTTGGCGATGCGGATATTCAAGATCTCCTACCAATGTAACTGACTCTATGTAACCCTAACCCTATCCGGTGTCTATATAAACCGGAGGGTTCTAGTCCGTAGGACAACTCCATCATACAACATTCATACCATAGGCTAGCTTCTAGGGTTTAGCCTCCTTGATCTCGTGGTAGATCTACTCTTGTACTACCCATATCATCAATATTAATCAAGCAGGAGTAGGGTATTACCTCCATCGAGAGGGCCCGAACCTGGGTAAAAACATCGTTTCCCTTGTCTCCTGTTACCATCCGGCCTTGACGCACAGTTTGGGACCCCCTACCCGAGATCCGCTGGTTTTGACACCGATAGTCCTGCTCAACCACCCCTCCACGGGCACCCCTCCACCGTCTACTGTTCATCCAGCCCTCCACCACACCACGGGGTCCTGTTCATCCAGAGGCAACGCCACCGCTCATTGTTCATTCAAACCCCACTACAAGAAATATGTCAACTTATGACCTTCTGTCAGTGACCCTCGAAGAATTGGTCATAAATCTATGACCATTTCAGACCAATTGGTCAAAAGCTATTCAGGGGGCTGTAAACCCTAAACCATTGCGACCATTTTGGTCAGAAAGGTCGTTATTTCCTTACATGAAATGGTCATAAAGCAAACAGTGCTAGTCCGCTGCCTTATTTCTAGTTGTTAACGACCAATATAGATGGTCATAGCCTTGTAAATTGTGGTGGGTTGCTATGACTAGGCGCCACCTCATCAGTTTTGCCTATGTGTCATGTCCATGTGGCAGTTGTTGCCCTAGGTTGTGAAGCAACCTATATTTCTGTCATTCCCAAAATTCCCAAAAAAATCTCATAAATTCTTTGGGTCATATATTCGTCAAATATGAAAAAACCTTCCTTGCCTATTTCAAAAATAATTCAAAAATATTCATTTTCCTATTCTGTTCAGAACAACAGTTTGTGAAGGAAGTACCACTTTGGCATGTCCAAATAGTATCCATTTTCTAGAGTGTTTTCCTATGCCCAAATAACCATCCTCCACCAAATGCCAGCTCAATCCATTCATTATTTTGAGCCTAGCTTCAACATTCGTATTTATGTCCAGTGTGGTAGCTTGCAAAGCAAGTACCACCTAGGCTCCTCCTTTTGAGATGAAAATTTGTGAAGACGATCTTCTTAGTAACTGATCATCCTCAGCCAAAACTCACGCCCATTAGCCATGTACATTTCCCGTACCGCTAATCAAACACTTGGCTGCTAATTCATGTTTGAGCATCGATCGGTCTCCTCGTGAGAATCTTATGTTGTAATTTTCTTCCTAGCACCTACCTGGGGAGTGCCCAACCCACTAGACATGCCTAGGCCGCCCAGAACACATGGAAACACCACGGTCACGCGGTGACCACGCAGCGGGCAAGCGAGTTTACACGCTCTAGAGTTGGGGCCCTCGGCCACCGTCCAAACCTCGACGTATCGCCACCAAACCATGTATTTATGATTAAATAGGTACTTATGTAACTAGAAATGATTTTTGGAAAAAATAAATAGCAAACTATGAGGCAGCTGCAGTTCAAATTTGACCCGCTTCCAACTGAATCGGCGGAAATTTGTCTTTTTCACGAGAGGTGGATCAAAACTTTTTACACCCAACCATTTTGTCAATTGTGCATTAAATATGTCCTAGTATTTTATATGGGAGGTCCTTCACAAAAAAACCTCCTTTTGGGCACTCGAAAAATGGAAAATGGTTTTTTCGTCCAAAGAAAATGAAAACTTCCTTAGGCAACATTGTTTGGAATTCCAAGATGTACCCTTGTGCACAATATGAGATCATTTGAACAAACCATGCCATGAATGTGGCCATAAGATTGATCATTTGGCTTGAAAGCCATGAATCTTCACGCATGATAGCTCGTTTCTGAGAACACTTTTTTAAAATAATTGCCAGTATTACAAGTTTGTTATTTTTCCTGGGAACTTGGCCACATATAATGAAACAATGCGAAGGTTTTCCATTTTTTTGATTTTTTTTGAATTTTTATGCCCGTTTCAAAATGCGGTCAAAATGGCGGGAATAACCGTTCCTAGCTAGTGGTTGAATCTTGAATTTTTTTTGGTGTTCCTCTGATTAAATAGATACTTATGTACCTAGAAATGATTTTTGGAAAAAATAAAGAGCAAACTACGAGGTAGCTACAGTTCAAATTTGACCCGCTTCCACCTGAATCGGTGGAAATTTGTCTTTTTCACGAGAGGTGGATCAAATTTTTTTACACCCAACCATTTGGTCAATTGTGCATTACATATGTCCTAGTATTTCAGAGAATTGATCTGGTACAATTTTGCAACAAATATATGGTAGGTCCTTCACAAAAAAACCTCTTTTCGGGCACTCGAAAAATGGAAAATGAACTTTCCGTGCAAAGAAAATGAAAACTCCCTTAGGCAACATTGTTTGAAATTCCAAGATGCACCATTGTGCACAATATGAGATCATTTGAACAAACTATGCCATGAATGTGGCCATAAGATTGATCATTTGGCTTGAAAGCCATGAATCTTCACGCTTGATAGCACGTTTCTGAGAACACTTTTTAAAAATAATTGTCGTATTACAAGTTTATTATTTTTCCTGGGAACTTGGCCACATATAATGACACAATACGAAGGTTTTCCAATTTTTTGATTTTTTTTTGAATTTTTTATGCCCGTTTCAAAATGCGGTCAAAACGGCGGGCTTGACCATTCCTAGCTAGTGGTTGAATCTTGGAAAACTTTTGGTGTTTCTCTGATTAAATAGATACTTATGTACCTAGAAATGATTTTTGAAAAACTAAAGAGCAAACTATGAGGCAGCTACAGTTAAAATTTGACCTGCTTCCAGCTGAATCGGCGGAAATTTGTCTTTTTCACCAGAGGTGCACCAAAACTTCTCACACCCAAAAATTTGGTAAATTGTGGTTTAAATATGTCCTAGTATTTTAGAAAATTGATTTTGTACAATTTTGCAACAATTGTTTGGTAGGCCCTTCAAAAAAAACTCATTTCAGGCACTCGGAAAATGGAAAATGAATTTTCCGTGCAAAGAAGAAGAAAACTTCGTTAGTCAACATTGTTTGCCATTCCAATATGCACCCTTGTGCACAATATTAGATCATTTAAACAAACTATGCCATGAATGTGGCCATAAGATTGAGCATTCAGGTTGAAAGCCATGAATCTTCACACATGATAGCTCATTTCTGAGAACACTTTTTTAAAATAATTGTCGTATTACAAGTTTATTATTTTTCCTGATAACTTGATCACATATAATGACACAATGCGAAGGTTTTCCAATTTTTTGATTTTTTTTGAATTTTTATGCCTGTTTCAAAATGCGGTCAAAACGGCGGGCATGACCGTTCCTAGCTAGTTGTTGAATCTTGGAAAACTTTTTTGTGTTTCTCTAATTAAATAGATACTCATGTACCTAGAAATAATTTTTTGAAAAAATAAAGAGCAAACTATGAGGGAGCTGTAGTTCAAATTTGACCCGCTTCTAGTTGAATCGGCGGAAATTTGTCTTTTTCACCACAGGTGGATCAAAACTTCTGACACCCAAATAATTTGGTAAATTGTGGTTTAAATATGTCCTAGTATTTTAGAAAAATGATTTGGTACAATTTTTCAACAATTATTTGGTAGGCCCTTCACAAAAAAACTCATTTTGGGCACTCGAATAATGATTAAAAATAGCTACAAAGATAAAAAAATTGCATGCAAACTGGCTATCATCCATAAAATATGCTCTAAATTGATAGAAAATTTTAGTTGTGCCATTTTGCAAAATATTTTTGATGGTTGCTTCACAAAACCCTCCTAGTTTTAGTACATAGAAACTATTTTAAATCATAATTTTTCTGAACCAACCAGAGCTCTTCACGCGGATCACCCCCCTTAGGCGATCTGGACCGTCCACATCCGACGGATCCAACGTCTCTCAGGTCCCCTCTCAAACCAACCCAACCCAAACCCTAGCAGCTCCCCTCTCCTTGCTCGATCCAGATCTCGCTCCCCTCGTCTCCCACATCGCCGCCGCCACCCACCCCGATTCCATCCCCCCCTCGCCTTCCTCCCAAACCTTGCCGCCGCCGGCCTCTCCCCCTCCTCTCCGCTTCCCTCCCACCTCATCCCCATCTCCTCTAGTGCTATCTACCTCTAGTGCAAAATCATCGCCCACCCGCCGCAACCAGCCCATAGATTTCCTCCCACCTTTCCCCTCCTCCCCTTCCCTGGCCAAGAACCTCGCCGCCGCCTCCGCCCCTTCATCGCCGCCCGCCATGGCGCTGTACCCTTATCCCCTTCGCCGCTGCCGCTCATGCTCCCTTTCCCCATCGCCTCCGCCACCTCTGCTCGCTACACCACAGCCACACGGCCATCCCCATCCAGATCCAACCACCGTTGCACATAGACGAGGCGGCGGGCGGGCGGGGCGCACCAGCGCGGCCCTCCGTGCGCGCGCACCGGCAGGCCCTCGAGGCGGCGCCGTCGGCGATCGTCTCCGGGCTTGACCTCGGCCGCCTCAACTCCTCCCGCGCCGGCAGCTCGCTCCGCAAGGTCGCTGCCGAGGCCGGCGCCGCTGGGGCCTGCGTCTTTGCTGACCTGTACGCCCTCACGGGCGCGTCCCTGCCGTACCCGCTGGATGAGGAGGACAGGGCCAAGTGCCTGCACTCCATCGTGCTCGCCGGCGACGAGTTCCCTCCACGGCCATGGCCTCGGCCTCCCTTCCCCGACCACCAAGACGCCGGCGCGGAGGCTGCTCTCCGCCACCGTCAGGGCCATGGTGCCGGCTAGTCCCAACAAAGGTACTGCACAGTCGCGGCGGTGGACGGCAAGTTCATGCCGGTCATCGACAAGAAGGCCGGCTACTCCTTCGTCTACCCATTCGGATGGCAGGTACTCCTCCATGAATCCTCTCCTCTTCTCTGCTCCATACGCATGCATACACTTGGTGATGCTGCTGAATGAATGAATGAATGTGTGTGTGGGTCGGTGCAGGAGGTGTATGTGCAAGGGCAGGACAAGGTGTACAAGGACGTGATCGACCCCGCCGTCCGCGAGTGGACCTCAAGGGCATGAGCTTCCAGAAGAACATGCAAGCAGCTCCGCTGCCAAGCCATCAGCCCAACCAGATGGAGTTGGCTGCGCTAACCTCTTTAGAGCCATAACAATAAGTTTACTCGAATCAGGGAAGATTCTGCATAAGTAACTAAATTCAGCAGCCCAATGCTGTACAGCATAGCAAATGCCAAACTGCCCATTTATGCCCTGTTTTTCTAATCCTGGTTATGTATTCTCCAGCTAAATGCCTTGCCTGTGTATTATATACTTTATTCTTCTTGCTGGAGTACTAGAAGAGTAGTGCTATCTTGCTGCTGGTGACACTCCATCGACTACTCACTGTTAATTTATTCTAAGTGGCCATAATTCCCTTCCTAGCAGCACCACAGAGTACCACCTGCTCTCTTGTCTCACCCATAACAACAATTTACTAGCAGTATGTGTCTTGGGTATTATCTAGGTCCCTTCTACTACTACACCTAGTTACTTGTGTGTATCCTATTACTTACTAGTTAGTACACATGTGTAGTAGTACTGTACTATAATCTTCTTCCTCAACTACTACAATAGTTCTTGTAGTAGTGGTGTCTTACTGCCAGTGACATTTATCGAGTTTATTAACTCCAAATGAAGTGAACTGGGCATAATTCTCTAGATGCGGTACATAGTGCTATATGTTTCCTTGCCTCACCAACAAAATGTACTAATATGTCTCTTGTGACACGATAGGTCGATTCTACGCCTTCGAGAAACCTGTAGTACTTGTATACCTTCATGTTTGAGCACTCGAGCAGTACTTCAAAATGGAGTAGCTTAATTCACTGAATTTGGTTGTAGTACTAGTTGATTCACTGAGAAGATTCAGTAATGAGTTGATTCACTAAGAAGACTCAGTTTTTTGTGCTGGCTTCTTTCCATTGTGGAGCTCGCTGTGTGACAAGTCTGTTCATTCCTCTAGATGTCCTGTCACTTGGCATAAGTAATTAAGTAGGAATAGTTTAAGGTGAATCATAGCTTTGCTATTGCTTCATTTCATCTGATGCAGGCATGAAATTGAATTGCACTTGATGCAGCGCCATTATGGTCCCTGAAATTAGCTTATGTTATTGAATTTTTTATTTCCTCACCTGAGAACAACCGTATCATCATATCTACCAGGCCCTTTGTTTGTTTCTGTGAGCTTGCCTCTGTGGCTAGCACATATCATATGTGATCCATGCTGTCTCTTTTCCGCCCACTTAAGCTTGGATCAAAGTGGCATATTACTTTTGTGATAACTGAGAGAACTGCGAGGCTTTCTTTTCTACTTTGGCATATAATATTAGAACTAATACTATTTTTATTTGAAATTTGTTATTAGGCTATTAATGCGAAACTTCCAAGTTATAACTATCCTTGCATTTCTTACTCCAATTGTGAAAGGACTAATATATGGTCTGTGTGCTTCTTTGAATATATTTGAGTACATTTTTATTATGTTGTTGTAATATGTAATGTAGTTTTCAAAGCATGTCTGCTGTTGTAATTCAGTATTTATATGCAGCAACAGATTATCTCGTACTGTTGCCTACATGCTTCTGGATGCTGATACTTTTCATTTTTCTCAGTTCTTCTTGCTTCGGATTGCTTCCTCCCTGACACCCCGATCCAGATGACGGCAGCAGCGATGGCGTCCACACTCAAGCGTGCCTACCTCTCCATCTATAACTGGTCCATCTTCTTTGGACGGTTAGCTGCTTCCTTCCCACTTTGAAATCTCGATCTCCTTTCTTGTTGATTGGCTTGTTGAATGATTCGTATATGTGTGGATGTAGGGTGTAGGTGCTCTACTACGCGCTGCTGGATAGTTTACCTAGACGTGTACGTCGCCAGTCGAGAGGCTCTATATAATTATTGACATGAATATCTTGACTTCCCAAACAAGTATAGGACTGTACCTATGCATACAGATTATTATAACAAAACTGAAAATAAAAACTGAAGCATGAAATAAGCAATAGTGGCTGATTTTTATTTGCATGTTAAGCAGAAAGTTGTAGCTGAGGCTTGTATATTACGAAATATTGTCACACATCTGAGCTTCTACTGTTGTTAGGGACATCGTAGTGTGATCTTCATGATTTTTCGCTTGAAGATGTACTGATTCATTAGTCAAGCAGAGACTGAAGTCATCTTTTGCTACCGTTAGCTCTATGGATGTGTATTTACCTGCAACTTCTGCCAGCTCTAACTTGGTTATATACCAGTTCAATTCAGTCAATCCGTTGGAACTAGTTTGTCTATTACTTGTATCCGATTTCATATCCTGCCATATGCCATTGTCGACTTTCTTAGGTACATAATTGTTATGTCTTGCAATCTGGTATTGATGATTGTCAATGTATTCATTTGTACCTTTCTAGTGTACCTTGTATGTGACCCAGCTGATCTGTATATCAATGCTCTGTTTCCAATAGATGTATGTTGATGCCTGATGGCTGATTCCTTAAAACTTCACTGTTGCAGCAGTAGCATTTTTCCTTAGTGCATAGATGTATGAGCGATCACTTATGCTTGAAACCTTGCTCTCTTTCCCAAGAACCATCATGGTCTGCATCACTACTGGGGCAGAAGAGGAAAGCCTGTTGGTGTCTCCAAGAAGCGATAAACTGCTTCACAAAGATCCCCGCATAGCTTCACTACTACTGTGTTGGTCCATTTCCAGAATCTTAAGCAGTGTTCTTGTTTAGACGATTACCTTGGATGATGCTTTTGCTTAAGGAGAGGCTCAAGAAGATCAAGTATAAACTCCTCCCCCTCTTGTTTGTTTTTGCTTGATACTGTTTGGTGGTTGATACATTACTGTGCAAGTTCTATGGTATGTGAGTTCTTTCTGTTGCTGCAAGCATTGACACAATATGTCATGTGCAGGGAGCTCCGCATCCGAGTTTCAGCCATCCTCTACAGCAAGGAGCTCTGGGCCAAAGGAGCAAGCAGCGCTGCTAGTTCCTTGAGGCCAGATCGAGTAAGATGGTGCACCATGGCGTGTGGTGGTGTATTTTGCTTCCGAGAACAGTACTGTTTATTTGAAGTGAGATGTACTCGTCTAGTGCCTGGCAAAAAATTGAAGGATGAAGTGTCATGTACTGTCTATGTTGTAGTGAGCTGTAGTAGGAGTGAAACGAAAATTTATCTGCTGTTGTATGTGCTATTTCCCTGTAATGTCTTGTGTACATTTTACTTGAACATTAAATTCTCTAGAAAAAATTGTTCTTACTAGACCTGGTAGTGGCCACGGCCCAAATATACTCATACTATTAAGATGCCATGGCCCAAAATAACCTGGGCTGAAAAGCTATTCAGAAGTATTATAAGCAGGCCTCGACTCAAATAGAAAATGGAAACAAAAAGCAAACAAACTATGTGGAAGGTAAAAGCCCATTATAGAAAAGGCCCAAAACATCAAGCAAAAGAATCCTAAAAGGCTGAATTAATGGGCTCGGCCCATGTAAAACGCCGAATCAGACCGGGCTGAATCTTGTGCCACATCAGCTTGCCACGCTGGATGCCTACGTGGCCTGGGGAGGTTGCTAGTGACCAAAACGCCACAGTAGACGTATTTTGGTCATAAACGTCTTCGACCATTCCAGAAGAAAGGTCGCTATAGTCAGTTTATGACCGCCAGCTTTTGACCTTCTGTTTTTGGTCACAAAAAGGTCGCAAATGAAAAACCATGACCTTTCAGTGACCAATAGTGGTGGTCACAAGTTGACATATTTCTTGTAGTGCCCCCCGCAACGCTCACTGTTCATCCCAGAGGCAGCATCGATCGGCTTCAGTTAGCAGCGGTAGCGAAGGAATTGCTCGATCAGGTTCAGTTAACAGCCATCGATCGATCGCTCGGGTTCAGTAACGCGTAGCCTGCAGTGCAATCGCTCGGTTTCAGTTAGAGCCCAACGCCTCACTCAGGTTCAGTTAGAGCCAACGCCTCGCACACACGCGCGTACGTGTACGAGAGAAACGTGCATCGCTCGGCCCCCGACCTCCCACCGTAACCGGGAACTCCCCAAAAATTTCCTCGCCCTCGCTTCTACCACGGGATTTTCCGTCATGGACGGCCCAAAGAATGTCATGCAGCTGCATCTCCGGCCCGCCCAGGACGAAAAGCCCATTTTCTGTCATGATTTTTTGTCATAGAAGTAGGAGCCCACCACATCTATGATGATACCGGGTTTTGTCACAATTATCGTCATAGAAGTGTCATATGTATGACAGAAAAAAAAATCGTTTGGCCCAAAATATCACGGATGTGTCTTTTTTTGTAGTAAATCCATCAAAAGATTTCACCCAAAACATGAAAACTTCACAATACAAAACTCAACAGAAATCTCGTGAGCTCCGTTAGCGAAAGAAAACAAAAGACCACTTCAAGGTACTGTAATGAACTCATTCTTTATTTATATTTGTGTTAAACCTACTGTATTCCAACTTCTCTATGGTTTATAAACTATTTTACTAGCCATAGATTCATCAAAATAAGCAAACAACACACGAAAACAGAATCTGTCAAAAACAGAATAGTCTGTAGTAATCTGTAACTAACGCAAACTTCTGGACCTACACAAAATCAGCCAAAATAGGACAACCTAAGCAATTTGTTTATTGATCAGCATCAATTGGAATCACTATTTTATCACGTTCTGGTGATTTTTAACAATTGTTTTCGTGAACAGAGAGTTTCTGGAAATTACAGCAAGATAAAATAACTATCATCCAAGAAGATCCTATAGGTTTAACTTGGCACAAACACTAATTAAAACATAAAAACACATCTAACCAGAGGCTAGAACAATGATTTGTTCCTAAACAGAAGGAAAAGCAAAAAAACTAAAAATAAAATTGGGTTGCCTCCGAACAAGCGCTATCGTTTAACGCCCCTAGCTAGGCATAAAAGCAAGAATAGATCTAGGTATTGCCATCTTTGGTAGGCAATCCATAAGTGGCTCTCATGATAGATTCATATGGTAATTTTATTTTCTTCCTAGGGAAGTGTTTCATGCCCTTCTTTAATGGAAATTGGAATCTAATATTCCGTTCCTTCATATCAATAATTGCACCAATCGTTCTAAGAAAAGGTCTACCAAAAATAATAGGACATGAAGGATTGCAATCTATATCAAGAACGATAAAATCTACGGGCACATAGTTCCTATTTGCAACAATAAGAACATCATTAATTCTTCCCATAGGTTTCTTAATAGTGGAATCCGCAAGGTGCAAGTTTAGAGAGCAATCATCAAAATCACGGAAATCTAGCAAATTGCACAAAGTTTTGGGAATAGTGGAAACACTAGCACCCAAATCACATAAAGCATAGAACTCATGATCCTTAATCTTAATTTTAATAGTTGTTTCCCACTCATCATAAAGTTTTCTAGGGATAGAAGCTTCCAACTCAAGTTTTTCTTCATAAGATTGCATCAAGTCATCAACGATATGTTTGGTAAAAGCTTTATTTTGACTATAAGCATGAGGAGAATTTAGCACGGATTGCAACAAGGAAATACAATCAATCAAATAGCAATTTTCATAATTAAATTCCTTGAAATCCAAAATAGTGGGTTTAGCAACATCTAGGGTTTTGATTTCTTCAATCCCACTTTTATCAATTTTAGCATCAAGATCTAAAAACTCCGAATTTTTAGAACGCCTTCTAGGTAAAGGTGGATCATATTCGGTCCCATCATTATCAAGATTCATATGGCAAAACAAAGATTTAATAGGGTACACATCAATAACTTTTAGATCTTCATCTTTATTTTCATAGGAATTAGAAGAACACGCTTTAATAAAGGCATCTTTCGTAGCACGCATCCTAGCGGTTCTTTCTTTGCACTCATCAATGGAAATTCTCATGGCTTTGAGAGACTCATTGATATCATGCTTAGGAGGAATAGATCTAAGCTTTAAAGAATCAACATCAAGAGAAATTCTATCAACGTTCCTAGCCAATTCATCAACTTTAAGCAATTTCTCTTCGAGCAAAGCATTGAAATTCTTTTGCGAATTCATAAACTCTTTAACACTAGTCTCAAATTCAGAGGGCATCTTATTAAAATTTCCATAAGAGTTGTTATAGGAATTTCCATAATTATTAGAGGAATTACTAGGATAAGGCCTAGGATTAAAGTTTCCTCTATACACGATGTTACCAAAATTATTCCTACCAACAAAATTCACATCCATAGATTCATTATTATTCTCAATCAAAGCAGACAAAGGCATATCATTAGGATCAGAAGAAACACTCTTAGTAGCAAATAATTTCATAAATTCATCCATCTTTCCACTCAAAACATTAATTTCTTCTGTTGCATGCACTTTTTTATTAGTAGATCTTTCAGTGTGCCATTCAGAATAATTAACCATAATATTATCTAGGAGTTTAGTAGCTTCTCCTAAAGTGATTTCCATAAAAGTGCCTCCCGCAGCCGAATCTAAAAGATTTCTAGAAGCAAAATTCAATCCGGCATAAAAAATTTGTATAATCATCGAAAAAATTCAAACCATGAGTAGGGCAGTTACGTATCATTAACTTCATCCTCTCCCAAGCTTGTGCAACATGTTCATGATCAAGTTGCTTAAAATTCATAATATTGTTTCTAAGAGAGATGATCTTAGCGGGAGGAAAATACTTAAGAGATAAAAGCATCTTTGCACTTGTTCCAAGAATCAATACTATTTTTAGGCAAAGACGAAAACCAAGCTTTAGCACGATCTCTAAGCAAAAAAGGAAATAGCTTCAATTTAACAATATCATTATCAACATCTTTTTTCTTTTGCATATCACACAAATCAACAAAGCTATTTAGATGAGTAGCGGCATCTTCACTAGGAAGGCCGGCGAATTGATCTTTCATGACAAGATTCAACAAAGCAGTATTGATCTCACAAGATTCAGTATTGGTAAGAGGAGCAATCGGAGTGCTAAGGAAATCATTATTGTTGGTATTGGTAAAGTCACACAATTTGGTATTATCTTGAGCCATCATGACAAACAAAGCAATCCAACACACGAGCAAACAAAAAGCAAGCGAAAAAAGGCAAACAGAAAAGAGAGGGCGAATAAAACGGCAAGGGTGAAGTGGGGGAGAGGAAAACGAGAGGCAAATGGCAAATAATGTAATGCGGGAGATAAGGGATTTGTGATAGGTACTTGGTATGTTGACTTTTGCATAGACTCCCCGGCAACGGCGCCAGAAATCCTTCTTGCTACCTCTTGAGCACTACATTGGATTTCCTTGAAGAGTAAAGGATGATGCAGCAAAGTAGCGTAAGTATTTTCCTCAGTTTTTGAGAACCAAGGTATCAATCCAGTAGGAGGCTACGCGTGAGTCCCTTGTACCTCCACAAAACAAATAACTCCTCGTAACCAACGCGATAAGGGGTTGTCAATCCCTTCACGGTCACTTACGAGAGTGAGATCTGATAGATATGATAGGATAGTATTTTTGGCATTTTTGTGATAAAGATGCAAAGTAAAATAAAAGCAAAGTAAAAAAGCAAAGGAAATAACTAAGTGTTGGAAGATTAATATGATGAAGATAGACCCGGGGGGCATAGATTTCACTAGAGGCTTCTCTCAAGAGCATAAGTATTTTACGGTGGGTGAACGAATTACTGTTGAGCAATTGACAGAATTGAGCATAGTTATGAGAATATCTAGGTATGATCATGTATATACTCATCACGTCCGAGACAAGTAGACCGACTCCTGTCTGCATCTACTACTATTACTCCACTCATCGACCGCTATCCAGCATGCATCAAGAATATTAAGTTCATGAAAACAGAGTAACGCCTTAAGCAAGATGACATGATGTAGAGGGATAAATTCATGCACAATGATAAAATCCCATCTTGTTATCCTCAATGGCAACAATAAAATACGTGCCTTGCTTCCCCTGCTGTCACTGGGAAAGGACACCGCAAGATTGAACCCAAAGCTAAGCACTTCTCCCATTGCAAGAAAGATTAATCTAGTAGGCCAAACCAAACTGATAATTCGAAGAGACTTGCAAAGATAACCAATCATACATAAAAGAATTCAGAGAAGATTCAAATATTGTTCATAGATAATATTGATCATAAACCCACAATTCATCGATCTCAACAAACACACCGCAAAAAGAAGATTACATCAAATAGATCTCCACAAGAGAGGGGGAACATTGTATTGAGATCCAAAAAGAGAGAAGAAGCCATTTAGCTACTAACTATGGACCCGAAGGTCTGAGGTAAACTACTCACACTTCATCGGAGAGGCTATGGTGATGATGTAGAAGCCCTCCGTGATGGATGCCCCCTCCGGCGGAGCTCCGGAACAGGCCCCAAGATGGGATCTCGTGGGTATAGAAGGTTGCGGTGGTGGAACTAGGTTTTTGGCTCCGTATCTGATCGTTTGGGGGTACGTAGGTATATATAGGAGGAAGGAGTACGTCAGTGGAGCAATAGGGGGCCCATGAGGGTGGAGGGCGCGCCCCCTACCTCGTGGCTTCCTCCTTTCTTTCTTAACGTAGGGTCCAAGTCTCCCGGATCATAATCTTCCTAAAAATCACGTTCCCGAAGGTTTCATTCCGTTTGGACTCCGTTTGATATTCCTTTTCTTCGAAACTCTGAAATAGGCAAAAAAACAGCAATTCTGGGTTGGGCCTCCGGTTAATAGGTTAGTCCCAAAAATAATATAAAAGTGGATAATAAAGCCCAATAATGTCCAAAACAGTAGATAATATAGCATGGAGCAATCAAAAATTATAGATACGTTGGAGACGTATCATAGGTCAACCAGAGTAAGATCCGCACTAGTGTGGTACCGTAATCCTGTTCTAGGGTCATTGTACTTGACCATGACGAACCTACAAACTATGAGGAAGCGATGATGAGCCCAGATTCCGCAAAATGGCTTGAGGCCATGAAATCTGAGATGGGATCCATGAATGAGAACAAAGTATGGACTTTGGTTGACTTGCCCGATGATCGGCAAGCCATAGAGAATAAATGAATCTTCAAGAACAAGAATGACGTTGACGGTAATGTTACTGTTTACAGAGCTCGACTTGTTGTGAAAGGTTTTCGACAAGTTCAAGGACTTGTCTACGATGAGACTTTTTCACCCGTAGCGATGCTTAAGTCTGTCCGAATCATGTTAGCAATTGCCGCATTTTATGATTATGAAATTTGGCAAATGGATGTCAAAACTACATTCCTGAATGAATTTCTGGAAGAAAAGTTGTATATGATGCAACCAGAAGGTTTTATGAATCCAAAGGATGCTAACAAAGTGTGCAAGCTCCAGCGACCCATTTATGGACTGGTGCAAGCCTCTCGGAGTTGGAATAAACGTTTTGATAGTGTGATCAAAGCATATGGTTTTATATGGACTTTTGGAGAAGCCTGTATTTACAAGAAAGTGAGTGGGAGCTCTGTAGCATTTCTAATCTTATATGTGGATGACATATTGTTGATTGGAAATGATATAGAATTTCTGAATAGCATAAAGGGATACTTGAATAAGATTTTTTCTATGAAAGACCTCAGTGAAGCTGCTTACATATTGGGCGTCAAGATCTATAGAGATAGATCAAGACGCTTAATTGGACTTTCACAAAGCACATACCTTGATAAAGTTTTGAAGAAGTTCAAAATGGATCAAGCAAAGAAAGGGTTCTTGCCTGTGTTACAAGGTGTGAAGTTGAGTTAGACTCAATGCCCGACCACTGCAGAAGATAGAGAGAAAATGAAAGTCATTCCCTATGCTTCAGCCATAGGTTCTATCATGTATGCAATGCTGTGTACCAGACCTGATGTGTGCCTTGCTATTAGTATAGCAGGGAGGTGCCAAAGTAATCCAGGAATGGATCACTGTACAGCGGTCAAGAACATCCTGAAATACCTGAAGAGGACTAAGGATATGTTTCTCGTTTATGGAGGTGACAAAGAGCTCGTCGTAAATGGTTACGTCGATGCAAGCTTTGACACTGATCCGGATGACTCTAAGTCACAAATCGGATATATACGTGTTTATATTGAACGGTGGAGCTGTCAGTTGGTGCAGTTCTAAGCAAAGCATCATGGCGGGATCTACGTGTGAAGCGGAGTACATAGCTGCTTCGGAAGCAGCAAATGAAGGAGTCTGGATGAAGGAGTTCATATCTGATCTGGGTGTCATACCTAGTGCATCGGGTCCAATGAAAATCTTTTGTGACAATACTGGAGCAATAGCCTTGGCGAAGGAATCCAGATTTCACAAGAGAACCAAGCACATCAAGAGATGCTTCAATTCCATCCGTCATCAAGTGTCGGAAGGGGACATAGAGATTTGCAAGATACATACGGATCTGAATATTGCAGACCCGTTGACTAAGCCTCTCTCACGAGCAAACATGATCAGCACCAAGACTCCATGGGTGTTAGAATGATTACTATGTAATCTAGATTATTGACTCTAGTGCAAGTGGGAGACTGAAGGAAATATGCCCTAGAGGCAATAATAAAGTTGTTATTTATATTTCCTTATATCATGATAAATGTTTATTATTCACGCTAGAATTGTATTAACCGGAAACTTAGTACATGTGTGAATAAGCCTCTACTTGACTAGCTCGTTAATCAAATATGGTTAAGTTTCCTAGCCATAGACATGAGTTGTCATTTGATGAACGAGATCACATCATTAGAGAATGATGTGATGGACAAGACCCATCCGTTAGCTTAGCACTATGATCGTTTAGTTTATTGTTATTGCTTTCTTCATGACTTATACATGTTCCTATGACTATGAGATTATGCAACTCCCGAATACCGGAGGAACACTTAGTGTGCTATCAAATGTCACAACATAACTGGGTGATTATAAAGATGCTCTACAGGTGTCTCCGATGGTGTTTGTTGAGTTGGCATAGACCGAGATTGGGATTTGTCACTCCGTGTTTCGGAGAGGTATCTCTGGGCCCTCTCGGTAATGCACATCACTATAAGCCTTGCAAGCAATGTGACTAATGAGTTAGTTGCGGGATGATGCATTACGGAACGAGTAAAGAGACTTGCCAGTAACGAGATTGAACTAGGTATGATGATACCGACGATCGAATCTCGGGCAAGTAACATACTGATGACAAAGGGAACAACGTATGTTGTTATGCGGTTTGACCGATAAAGATCTTCGTAGAATATGTAGGAGCCAATATGAGCATCCAGGTTCCGCTATTGGTTATTGACCAGAGATGTGTCTCGGTCATGTCTACATAGTTCTCGAACCCGTAGGGTCCGCACGCTTAAGGTTCGATGACGATTTGTATTATGAGTTATGTGATTTGATGTACCGAAGGTTGTTCAGAGTCCCGGATGAGATCACGGACATGACGAGAAGTCTCGAAATGGTCGAGACATAAAGATTGATATATTGGAAGGTTACATTCGGACACCGGAATGGTTCGGGTCGTTTCGGATAAGTTTCGGAGTACCGGGGGTTACTGGACCCCCCCCCCCCGGAAGTTATTGGGCCTAGTGGTGAAGAGAGGAGGCAGGCCAAGGTGTGGCACGCCCCCCCCCCTAGCCCAAACCGAATTGGACTAGGGCTAGGGGGTCGGGCCCCCTTTCAGTCTCTTCTCCCTCTCCTTCCCCCCTTCTCCTTGTGGAAGTAGGAAAGGGGGGGCGAATCCTACTTGGAGTAGGACTCCCCCCCTTGGGCGTGCCTCCTCCTGGCCGGCCTCCTCCTCCCTCCCCCCTTTATATACGTGGGAGGGGGGCACCCCAAAGGTACATCAAAGTTTCTCTTAGCCGTGTGCGGTGCCCCCCTCCACGGTTACACACCTCGGTCATATCGTCGTAGTGCTTAGGGGAAGCCCTGCACCGGTAACTTCATCATCACCGTCGCCACGCCGTCGTGCTAACGGAACTCTCCCTCGGCCTCAACTGGATCAAGAGTACGAGGGACGTCATCGAGCTGAACGTGTGCTGAACACGGAGGTGTCGTACGTTCGGTGTTGAGATCGGTCGGATCGTGAAGACGTATGACTACATCAACCACGTTGATAAAACGCTTCCGCTTTCGGTCTATGAGGGTACGTGGACACACTCTCCCCGCTCGTTGCTATGCTTCTCCTAGATAGATCTTGCGTGATCGTAGGAATTTTTTTGAAATTATTGCGTTCCCAACAGGTTCTGACCTAGGTATTGTTCTTTTTTCCGTAGGGATATTTCCGTCGTTGAAGCATTGTAGTATGTAGAGTTCTTATCCATTTATCTTTGATTTGTTCATAAGATTTTGCTAGCTCCATCGCATGATTATGTACTTGGATTACAGGAAGCAAAGAAGAAGTTTGTAAGAAGCAACACTTCTGTCCATATGGCGATGGTGCGAGGGACAAGGTCCTCGCACTTGCATCACCACAGTAGATGGTATTGTGGTGCCAACCGTCACATGATATACTCCATGATACTCCACATCGGGATGTCGTCCCCTCAGTAGTTGGACCTGACGCCATCCTAGCATGGACGCTCAACATGCATCGGGTAGGGATCATCAAACGACGGGAGCTCCTGCGCCTAGCTACATGAAACCATGCCTCGCATTCTCAACTGAACTACTTTGTTTTCAACGAGGACCTTAGCTAATGGCATCGTTGGCCTTTCTCTATTCATGTCACTCCTTGATGCCGCTCACCACGTGGTGATGGAAGGAAAAACACCCACCATTTGAAAAATGCATGACTATCATCACAGGGAAGCATAACTAGCATCAGTAGCAAGCATGGCCAACACTGAAAAGGAAGCATGTCGGCCATCGACTTGGTAGTGTCCGAAATTGTTATTTCTTTGGACGCATATTGTCATTTCTTTGGAAGCATTAGTATTTTTGGTTTTAAACCAATGTAGTTTCAATGGTAAATAAGACTACTTGATAAGAAATATTTGTTTCCTAGGAAGCAATTTAATGGAACATTGGAAACAATTTATTGTTCTCTAAAATACATCTTCATTGTGCCAGAAACAAAAAAGAATAGAAATGGTGCACTATACATAAGATTTTGCCAAATCGAAAGAATCTCCGATTGACGTGGAAGCACGAAACTGAATGAATGGTTCAATTCCTAGTCCTTACTACCACACAAGTCCTTTATGTACACAGTTCAAGTAATATATGCTTTCAATTTTAGTAAACCATGTTTCCACCTATCACAGTATGTGCTTCCTACCTAGCTCACCACCACACAAGTGCTTCCACGCCCAAATAATATCACGCATACGAAGGACCTATGGAATCGGAGCATACGATGGAAACAACGAGTATGAGAAGATAAGGCACAAAGTTTTTCTTACACACTAATCATGCTTCCTACAATGGTGCATCACGCTTCATACATGGCTGGATACACTTCTCCTTCTGCATTAATCAGTTATGCTTCCAACATTGGTGTACTGTGCTTCAAGCACTCAGATTTTGAATAGCCTATGTTCCAATGTTTTGCTTCAAACATCCAGTTCTAAGAAATAACAAACAATATACGCAAAAAAAATTAGAATCTATATTGGAACATAAAATGGATCTTGAAGGAGTTAATTAGGACGGATTTTTTGGGAGCAGTTAATTAGGGCAGATTTTTCTGGAAGCAATTAGTAAGGAAAGTGATAAAATCAATCAAGGACTTATCTCCTAATCAGGTGGAAACTCCCACGTAACAGGGCGTTCTAATCCCACGCTCCAACACTTTCCTATCCATTGGCTATGGATTAGTCTAATAGGTGCAAATTTGCAGTAGTCTGATGCCTAGCGCTTCCCAATACGAAGCCCACACGACAGCGACCTATCCCGTACACCATAAGTGCGGCTGCGCATGGGCCGACCCAACTAGAGACTCCCTTTCCAGCATTTCTTTTTTATGTCGTTTTTATGCATTTTTCATTTTCAAAATCCCGTAATTTTTTTTGTACTCACGAATATTTTGGCAATTCCATGAGCACTTTTTGAATTTGTATTTTTTTGAATTTATGAACATTTTTAAATTTGATGATACTTTTCTATTTTCTCCTACCTATTTTGAATTTGCTAACATCTTTTTAATATGCAAACATTATTTGAATTCACAGACATCGTTCCAATCCCGCGAAGATTTTTCGTACTCGCAATCTTTATTTGAATTCACAGACATCGCAATCTTTCCCTTCTTTTCTGGGAGGGTGAGAACTAGAAAGACTGGGAGAGAAACATTTTTTTAGTATGCAAACAACTTTTTGAAATTTGCAGTTTTTTTTCAATTGGTGAACTCTTTTAATTTTTGTTTTGAATGCACGAACAATTGTTGAACTTGAGAACATTTTTCTGAACTCACATTCTTTTTTGAATTTGCAAGAATATTTAAATACGCAATCGTATTTTGAATTCATGAACTTCTTTGGAATTGCGAGCATTTTTCAAAATCACGAACATTTTTAAAATGACGAACATGTTTTGAATTTGTGAACACTTTTTTGGATATGTGAACTTTTTTCTTCAATATCTGGGCATTTCTGAAATGCACAAATATTTTCTAAATTCTTGAACATTTTTTTTGAAATTTGTAAAAGTATATAAAAGAAAACGAACAGAAATATAAAAAACCCCGATAGAAATAACGCGAGAACACATTAGGTGCAGCTCCCTATTCTTTAATGGGTCAGCCCGAAAACCGGAGGAGTAGTATCGAATCTGACCCGGCCCAGAGGAGATCATCTCATACACGCCAGGGAAAAGGATATCCGATACTGACCTGCGGCCTCCTCCGTCCCCAAATAAAAGAAATCGATTCCTTTTTTCCTAAAAAAAAAGAGAAATCGATTCTTGTCCTACCTCGCTCCCGAGTCTCGACCCACGCGGCGGCGGCTGCTGCTGCTACAGGTTTATACGGATTCAAAGATCTTCCTCCCGTTCTTCCCCTTCCTATTCCTCCCGCGACGCTTCGGGCCTCCGAGTTTTCTTCTAGCGCGTCTTGTCTCCTTGGCTCGTCTCAGATCGATTCGCTCTGTCTCGTAGCCACCTCCGCGGCGGTCGCCGAGATTGCCGTCGGGTCGCCACCGCCGGTACCCCTCTGACCTTATACCCCCTTTTTTTGGATTTTTTTTGTTAACATTATCGATGATGTGTGTTCAACCTCCGTTGTTGGTTAGGGTTTGGAGAGATGCAGCGGTGTCACGGAAAGGACAAGGCGGCTACCAGCGCGACGCCGCACCACGCAAAGGGCAAGGCGGCCGCGAGCGCGATGCCGTACCACGCAAAGGATAAGGCGGCTACTTGCGGCGCGATGGGGCCGAAGCATGTCCTCGCAGACGAGAACATCGTGCAGGAGCACTTAGCACCTCCGGATCGAATTCGACAGAGGGGTTTGGATAGTGCAAAGGAGAGATCATCATCGCTGGTTATGGGCTTCCGTAGAGAGATGTCGCAAAAGCGAGGGGAGAAGGGGGATACAACCTCAATACATCAGAAGCATAATGCAAAGGAGAAGACTTGCCCCCCTGATCTGCTCCGCCGGCAGACGCAGGGTATCCAGCGGCCTGTCAAGAGTCTTGCCGGAGAGATGTCGCTGAAGCAAAGGGAGAAGGTGGGTACAGGCCTGATTCCACAGGCGCATAATGCAAAGGAGAAGACATGCCCCCCTGATCAACTCCGCGGGCAGACGCAGGGTATCCAGCGGCCTGTCAAGACTGAAGCACGACTTGCTGGAGAGAAGAAGCACAAAACTGAAGCACATCTTGCCGGAGAGAAAAAGCACACGAAAGGCAATGCGTCTTTTCCAGCGAAAAGAACCACTACACTACTCAAAGCAAGAACGAGTTCCCACTGTTCCGATGAATGTACCAGTCGTCCCATCGATACTAACGACCATGGCAACACTGTTGCCACCCCGGAACAGAGGGAAGAATCTGCCGCAATCAAGATAGATAAAGAAGTGGAGTACATAACCCAAAAGTTGAACAAGTTGGGAGTGCGAGATGATATTGGCTTTGAGGAGTACTATAAATGCTTGATGAATCTGCCTTCCGACCCCTCCGTTGATACTTCCATCAGATTGGATGATACAGATCTTTATGACATGGACATCCGCCACGCGGTGTATCGCATCAGATCCTACAAGGTTTCATCCATCCATGCCTCTATTTTTCAGTCATCAAATGCTGTTCAAGGATCAATCCATACATTTGCGTTTTGCGAATTGATGTTAGTTTGTTCTATCCTGCTTATGCTGTTTTTTATCTCATAATCCATATCTAATTCCAATGGTGATATCATTGACTGCAGTTGTCACAAAAGGAGTCTAAGAATGAGTTGTGCCATGATAAACTGAAAGATTGCCCTGTGGAGCTTCTTGACAGGGACGAATTTCCTACAGATTTCCTCGTGAAGATGCAATATTTTAGGTTCTTGGAGGAAGAAGGTGTATTAGACTGGTTCTTCCACCCTGAACTCTGCAAGCTTGCTTGCCTGAATGACTACCAGCGTCTAGTGCCTCGGGATCATGTACGTATATAAACTGATCATTGAGTGTTCCTGTAATCATTTAATTGCCTTTGGTGTTCCACTGTGTTAGTATGGCTATTTAGAACCATTCATCATAATTTCAACACCATGATATACACAAATGATCTGCGTGGCCTGTTTTCAGAAAGGGTTTAAAAGTTATCTATTATGTAAGGATCTACATTACAGAGCAATTTATGTGGAGTTATTGATGAGTTCATGATATGTTTACTGGGTGTTAATTATCTTTTCCTTAGATGGTCCATTTCATAATGTTTTATGCTGGAAAAGGTACATCATTGAGTTATCGGCCTCTGTTAAAAACTGGCCAGCTAACTACTTCAACATAGTGCCAACCAGGATATTTTTCTTTCCGCTTTATTACCTTTCTTGATGCTCATATTTCTTTTGCTAAAGTAGTTCTATGCATATTTTTCTGTTGGAAATGGTACTGTGACTTAATATTTTCTTTTAAAGAGAACCAACATACTCTTTTACGAATATTAGTACATTTTTGCTTGTCCTGTATCAAACCTTGTTTTTGTCATCTTCTCTCTATTTATATTATTATATTAATTAAGGCATATGTTATTTGTCATTCTAAATCATGTTTCCTCTTTCCCTTCATTTTCATGTAGGGTGCTGTTTTTGATTGGGAGTATGCTGATTGGGAGTTGTACCGCAGTTACTTTCATAGCTATGAGATGCAACATGAATACATCGAGTACTTTGAAACATTATTAAGGGAACTTAAGGTGTGCGTCGCAAAATCAAGCAAGACTAGCATTCCTGCAATCATTAGATTTTTATTATGGGACTAACAACCTCTCTTTTTATCTTGATACAGTGGTTGAAAGATTGTCTACCGGTTAACGATACTTCTCCTACTGTAAGTACATGACTGCACAAAAATCATGGAATGGCAATTTTCTGTATATGTTACGTTATCAATGGTATTTCCTCTGTTCTTTAGGCAAGCAAAATACGGACCAGAGGAATTTATCAAGCAACTAAGATTGCCACTCGCTTTCCCAAGATCACAACTCATTTAGTTCGTATTGGCTTCAGTGTATGATCTCTAGCATAATCACTAACTTAATTTTGGCATGGTTTTGCATTTAACAGTTTGATTATTTCGATGCAGGATTGTCTTACTTACATGGGCATTGAGGCTAGGTGGTGTAACGGATCCGATGGTCTCCATTTCGAGATATGGAAGCGAGTCACTCAACAAAAGGTTAGCATTCAGTATTGTAACCCGGTCTTCTGCACACTTATTGAGTATGCATGTAATTCTGATTAATTCAGTATTGTAACCCAGTCTTCTTCACACTTATTGAGTATCCATGTAATTCTGATTAATTCGTGTTGCTTATGAACCCTGTATATGTATACAGTAATGCTTGTTTTTTTTTTGAGTATCCATGTAATTCTCATTTCTCAACAATGCACAGGAGAGTTTCGAAAATGCTTTGAAGGAAGTCTATTTACTGAACAAGTGTCCGTCGCGGCAAGATAGCATCAAGTATGCCATAGAGTATGACCATTCCCTTATGAAACTAGAGGTAGGCTCTTCTTCACAGATAATTGTAAGCTCAGAATTTGCAACATGCATGCTTATCTCTTTTGCTTCACAGATAGTTGTAAGCCCAGAATTTGTAACGTGCATGCTTATCTCTTTTGCTTCTTTTCTTCACCTTTTCAGTTTCTTCATTGCACGGCAAGTGTTCCCAAGGAAGTAAGTACTGTGATATGCGTGTGGGATTGATCCAATGGATTAAATGTTCTTATATTTGATTTGATTTCACGTCTGATTGCCTTAGGTATCAGAGGAGAAAGCTCAGGAGTTGATTACAGAGAAAGTTAAAAAGCTGGTACTGTACTCGAAAGAAATTGCATCTTGATATGATATATATGTATACATATTATTTCAAAGGTACCGTTACGCTAAGAAAAAATCATTTATTTACAGAGGATAAAATCCAAATTCTTTGACGAGTATATCAGAAAGAAGATACGCATTGCCAAAGCTATAAGATTGATTACCGAGGTATACTATCCTAATCTTTGTTTATAATTGCATATAACTTGATATCTTTTCTGTCAAAGGTAACCAAATTATATGCACACCCTAACAGCGATTGTATGATTTTACTTTTGCAGGTTTAAGAAGATGCATATTGGGCCTGGCTTTTCGTCCTTGGAGCTTCCATTTCTTCAAGATGCCTTTTCATGGATTCCAGCACTTTTGCTGCTGCAATGAATACTGAACTAGATCAGATTCGTAGCTCTTACAAAGTACTCCCTCCGTTTCTTTTTAGTCCGCATATAAGGTTTGGTCAAAGTCAAGTTTTGTAGAGTTTGACTAACTTTATATTAAAAAATATAAACATTCACAATATGAAATCAATACTATCAGATGCACCATGAAACGTATGTTCATACTATATAGTTTCAGTATTGTAGATGTTCATATTTTTTTATATAAATTTGGTCAAACTTTGTGATCTTATATGCGGAGTAAAAAGAAACGGAGGGAGTACAGTAGTATAGTACTACTAGTCTATTAGATGGATGATTTGAGTATGTGCCTGCAACCGCCTGCGTCATTTGATTTTATCAGCCACCTCTGTGGTTTTCTGTTTATGTGCCACTTGGCCACTAGGAGTATTCTACTAGCCCTATCCATTAAGTCATATCAGTTTCGTTCCCAGTAACTTAACACAAGTTTTACATACTAGCGCGCAAAGGCTGCCGCGCCCATCAAAGCCTGTTTGTGTGCGTCTGTTTTGCTTTTGTAATGAGGGAAACGAGAACAATGCGCTTTGAAAGCGAGCTGATGGCGTGAAAGTATCTGTATATTTAGCACGTTCATGCAGGTCCTTGTACTTTCTTATTTGTAGAAGCTATAGGGAGGTCATAGCAACATGCAAGGAAGTTTCTTTCCACGTGAAAGAGAGTGGAGGAGTTGTGACAACATCGCTTACTATGCCAAGGATCCGGACAAACTACCACCAACACCAACGGGGAGGAGTTGGGACAGAAAGATGGTTGGTTGTGCCATTGAAAGTCTGGTAGTGTGCGAAGTGAAATAGTGTTAGAGGTGTGTGTGTTTTAGATCTTGGCCACTGGTATATCTATATTTATAGATAGATTTGTCATTTCCGGTCAATCACCAGTTTGATAATTGTTCTTGGCCACTGATATCTGTTTATGCACATAACAAGACCATGTACATTCGTACATGCAAGGGAAGAGTTTCGTTAGCAAGAGATCTTGGAGAAACTTTACTGCCAATCTACGTGTTTAATCTTTTTTCTTTTGAAACGGAGGCAAAGATTGCCTCATCTATTAATTAAGCAGAAGAGAATTGTCCAGTTAATTACGAAAAATCGGGCAAAAACCAGAACAACAAGAGTCAAGCCCACCCCAGAGACAAAAGCACTCAGGGCAAAGCCTACCCTAATCGATAACATGTCGACCTGCGGTCAGACAACGCAACTCCGACTCTGACGGAGAACTCAGAAGAGCCAGACAACGCAACTCCAACTCTGACGGAGAACTCAGAAGAACAAAATCATGCGGAAGCTGGTGCCACAGAAAATCGCCGAACGGGCCACTTGCAGCCAGTCATCGTATACCACAGGGCCCCGCCGCCGCAGCTTCGACTCCACAACAACAAACAAACCGAAGCAAAACCGCGGACACGCCGGAGAAGCCTGGTATCGCTCCCACCATCATCGTTGCCACAGAAGCCTGGTCGCCACAGAGATCCTCTCGGGGCCGCCGCCCCGACATCCACCGCTCCGTCGCGCCCAGCGCTCTCCACCAGCACCGCCTTCCGAGGCCGCCGCCTCGACATACCACCGCTCTCATCGAGCAGCAACGCCGCACAGCCCAGCTGCCCGTAGCCCACGATGCTTAGGGCAACTTCTCGCAGACCACGAACGTTGCACCACATCCGAGGCCGCCGCCCCGACGTAGAGTCAGACCGCCCCCTCTGGGGCGCATCGACCGAGCCGACACCCCCACCGCCCAAGTGGGACAAGGATGCCACCCAACCAATGTCGAGAGCGAGCCCCACCTCATAGAGCCGCCACTCGCATTGTTCCCGAGATCGCCATCTCGGCGCACAAACAAAAACCACTCGGAGCCGCCGCCCCGACGTCCACTGTCCCCGCCGACGAAGAGATCCGTGCAAACCGCAATATGCTGACTCTCCAAGGCGATGCCTCAAAGAAGGGAACAACGTAGCCGTCGGCATCGCCCGCTTCGACCATCCGAAGCTAAAGATTTCTCCCGGAGAGTCGTGTAATGGAGCTCCACGGCTACACCTTCAAGAAGGAGAACGGCACCATGGCCATGGCGCCGCTGTTGCCGGCATCGACCCAAAGTCAGTGCTGGACTTTCGCCCGGAGCTCCTCCACACCTTCGAATCCGAGCAGATCCGAAGCACTGCGCAGCACACAATCTCCGGTCGACGTCCACCGGCTCCTCGTCGTGGTGCAGCAGCCGCCGCACCTCTCAAAAACGCGCGGAGCCGCCAGATCCGCGGCCTCCCTGCCGTAACCATGCTGCGCACGCCTCCCCACGCCCGCTCGCCGCACATCCGGCCATAGTCGATCTGAAATGTCTTATAGCCAAATAAGATAATAGTTTCACATATATATTCCAAGCGCCAATGCTTTTTCTAAGGAACTCACATACCTTTTTACACAATCAAACTGCCATTTAGCCCCATGTACAAACAATCTAAGGACATGAGACAGAGGGAAAGGAGAGGTAAAACATCACCGAGCATAAAACTGGGGTGGGCAGTGAGGCCACACCTACATCAACAATGAACTTTTCTTAAGAGAAAGTAGAACCTCCAAAAAAACCAAGAATGGATAAATAATACGAATCTCATATATAGTATGAAGCTATAGAAGCAAGTAAAACCGTGGATTAATGAATATCGGGTGAAGAAAATAGACTCCAATAATTAGACATATGTAAATAGCTTTGAGTAAATTTAGCCAAGGATGTCCATATCATAAGGGCATCTCCAGCCGCGCCCCCAGAAAAGCCTTCCTAGGCGTTTTTTTTGCGCCGGCGCCGAAAAATCGGCCCAATCGCGCCCCCAGAAGCCCGATTTTCGCCGGCTTGGGCCGAAAACAGCGCCGGCGGACCCAGGCCGAACCCGGCGCGCTGGGGAGCGCCCGGGGGCGCCGGGCGAACTTTTTTGGCGCGAAAAAGCCGCGGGCCCGCCGCGTCAGCGACACGGCTCTCTTCTCGGCCCTTCGTCGTCCTCATCGCCTCGTTTCCCGCGGCGAATCAATGCCAAAGTTGCCGCGCAGCCGCGCCGGTCAGCCTGCGCCATTGATGCCTCACGGGCGGCGCAGTGAAGGCTGGATGACGCGCGTCCCTCGGCCTCCCTCGCCCGCCACGCGTGCACACGGCGGACACGCGTACGGGCGGCGCCTCGGTCTATATAAGACGCGCACCAGCGTGCTCGGCAATCACACTCTCTCGCCGTCGTCGTTCCTCCTCTCCTCTCTCTCGCCGTCTCCAGTTCATCACCCATGGCCGAGCGCTACCCAGGCGACGGCGCGGCGGCGAACGGCCGCCGCCATCTTCACGAGGACGAGGCTCGCCTCCTCTACGAGGCCGAGTACCCGGTCCCGCCGGACATGCTGGTGCCCGGCGCGTGGAGGATCAGCGTCGGCGGCGTGCCGGTGCCCCCGGTGCCCACCGGCGCGGCGCGGCGTGCGGAGATCGCACGCATCCGCTCGAACCTGCCGCGGGCGGCGAGAAAGGGGCCGCGGTACGTCCTCGACAGCCCACTCTGGGAGCCTTACTTCCGCCGCCGTCACGCCCAGCAGCTCGAGGCTACCAACGATGTAGAGCCCTCCGGCAGGCTCAACTCCGCCGGCCGGCGTCGGTGGTGGGGCGTGCCCGGGCGCACGTTGAAGGCCGTCCTCGAGTACATCGAGGGCGACAACACGCTGCGCCTCGAGTACCCCGCTCCCCCTTCCTTCTCACGCCGCCGGGGAAGCTCCTGGGCCCCGAGGCGCATGAAGATCGGGGGGTCTTCCTCCTCGTCCGGCGGCTCGCCCTGCCTCCTGGGGGCCAACGGCTGGAGCTTCCCATCCAATTTTTGCACCTTCTAGCTGTCTATTACGAACTGGAACAGCCTGATCCCATGGGCACAAAGGAACTCGTGTTTGGTCTTTACGTACCGAAAGCATACAAAACGAATGAGAAGAACGGCACCGGTATCTCAAAGAATAAATTACATACCTAGCCGAATAACACACTACGGTGCGTTGCTTCCTTTCATAGGCTTCGATGCCGCGCTCCAACAACCTCGGCCATGGCGTTCATTCATTCACGAACGCCAATGCCGTGGCCCCCACCCAAATATCAAGTTGAGTAGCGTGAAGAGCAGCATCGACATAAATGATGCCCACCAACTGAGGGTGACGCGGTGAGTTGCAACTCTCGGCCAACAGTTTATTTTGAAGTTCGTTTGGGTGAAGATTTATTCGAGGGGAAACCGAGGGCGACATGGTAGAATGCAGAGGAGAAAGACCGGGACGTACCAGGGGTATTAGTTCGTCCAATGCCACCTGATGTTCGTGGTCCAGGAAGGTGCAGCTTGCAAGTCACAACAGGCTGCCATGGCCGCTTGGTGAATGCGTGTCGCCACGAGATGTCAGGGAGATGCACCGCTGGACGGTTCTACTGCATTGGCCTATTATGTATGTGTTGTCGCTTTTGTGTGTGTGAGAGAGAGAGAGTAATTAGGACACGGCGTCTCTTTTCATAATCAATGAGAAAATCATAGATCAACAAAAACCAAAAATATACGTGGTAATAACCTAGATCAATCAAAACCAAAAATATACATGGTAATAGGTAAATTCCGGTATAATTACAGTCGAAATTCCAGTCTTAGAATTTATTCTATGTAATTTACACTGTAAATTGAGTAATTCTACTGTCTTTACTGTAATTACTTTTTTCTTCTAATTTTCCAGTCTAAATCTACTGCAAATGCACTGTAAAAACTCATTGTAATTGCTAATCCTGATCACTGCTTACAGTAAATTTCAGTTCCCCCAAGTTTCAACCAGTTCCCCTTATGTTTGTTCCAAAGGTTCAGCTAGTTCCCCCCATGTTTATGTGCAGATGCTGAGAATGTAGGGAGAGGGAGTGGTTGCTCGCAGTCACAGGAGGTAGGAGTTCTTTTTGGGTTGTAAACCCGGGGACCCTTTTACTTTCTTTTTGGGTCTGCTTTTTTATTTCTTGCAGGCCCGTTTAAAAGGAAGAGAGGGAAGGTGGGACAACAACAGCTACAATCGGAGGACAGGAAGCGGAGACAGGTGACCGTTGTCAAACTCTGGATGGCCCAAAAATACTTCCTTTGTTTCAAATTACTCGTCGTGGTTTTTGAACTAAAACCACGACGAGTAATTTGAAAACGGAGCAAGTATGACCGAAAGCGAATTGAATTTCAGTCCCACTTAACTTTTCCCGTTTCTCTCTTTTTCACACTAATTAGCTTGGCGAGGCTAACGATGTCCTAGTGCGCGCCCGCGGTTGGATGAGGTAGCAGGGGCGGCTTCGCGATCCCTGTTCCTGGCGAGTGGCGACCTTGCGCACGTGTAACCTGTTGTCCCCGGCAGTGGCGCCGTCCCTCCGCCCCTGGCGGCGGCGGATGGAAGCGGCTGGCTGCACTGGGTGACGAGGGCTGGGACGTGATCGACGGGATCGACCGCAAGTACGCGCTGGACAGGGAGCTCGGCCGCGACGAGTTCCGGGTCACGTACCTGTGAGTTCATCGGGACATCTTCGCTGCTCCTGTCGTGTCGCTAGCCAGCCGATGATGGCTCGCGTCCTACGCACCATGGCGCCCAACTGGCACGAGCTCCACTACCAGCCCGGCGACGGCGTCAGCTTCACCATGGCCGACTACGCTCTTATCGGCATAGACGAGCCGACGGAGCTTGCCAGGACTCCCCTGCTCGTGCAACGACTGCTGGAAGGCGGCGACGCGGCGTGGTGCTCGCTCTGCAGGCCAGCCTGCTGCGCCGTGGCGGCCTCGCCATTTGTGCTTTTGCGTGACCGTCCACCATGCCGCCTGCGATGGCGCGTGCTCCACACGCGCCTCCCGTCGTCGGCCGCACCTTCATCCACGACTGCGAGGACCTCCACGATGCCTTCGCCGCCCTCAGGCCGTACAGGGTGTTGGAACCAAGGCCGCGCCCTAGCTCGCCGGAGCTCTCTCCCTCTCTGTACTTCTCTCTCTGGCGCACACCGAGGAAGAAAAGGAAGAAGAAGGAGACACAGTGGACAAGACGTTGCCGGCGCACGAACGCCCCGCCGCGAGAAAATTACATCTACAGTAACTGAACTTGACTCTAGGGTTCACTTTGGTCACTGTATTCACGAAATCGCAAGTTACGGTCACCGGGCTCGCTGAACCGGGTCACTATACGGTAACCCATACCGTTTCGGCTCGTATCGGCCCGATTTGACCAGAAACCCGCTTTGACTCGCTAGCTGGACATGACACGTCGACAAAACTTAAAGAAGCGAGCAGCGACCGAGCTATTTTGCATTCCCCCCCCCCCTGTTCGGTCGAGACGCTTCACCTTTTCATTGACGCCTCCGAGGCATAGGAGAAGAGAAAGGAAAGGGGAAGCGATCGCGGTGCTGATCGGCTAGGGTTTCGTCGCCGCCGGCGGAGGCATCCACCGACGGAGCGACGGCGGCCAGAGGGTTCGTCGACGACTTGAACCATGGCGCCTCGTCGCCGAGCAGAAGGAGACCCACCACCTGTGTATGGTAAACCCCTGTTTTCTCCCTGAACCTCTGTAAAACCGCCCTTTTCTCTCTGAATCTAATCAATTTGAGGTCGATTAGGTGGTTGCACGCTCTTATTTGCCTTCAGATTTTGATGTTACTGCTAGGGTTTCCGTTCTGCTATGGATTTTAGGCAGTTAATCTAGGGTTTTATGTAAATCTGCAGATGAAATTGACTACTTATCAAACTTCAGTCTTTGCATCAATTTTGGTGGTTATTTCCTTGGAGTTGGTAAAAATCGTGCATATGTCAATAGAGAAAACATGTGGTATGATTATGTGGAGGGGGATACACTTACTGTCGAGAAGTTAGAAGATCTGGTAGAAGAATTGGGCTATGAAGTGAAGGGGAGATTGCAAATGTATTACTGCATGCCTGGTAAACCAATGACTGAAGGTGGTCTTGTGAAGATAACTTGCAATGACAACTGTCTTAACATGAGGGCACATGTAACATTTGGGCACAAATTTTTGCAAATGTATCTTGATCATGATGAGAGTTTCAGGCAGTTTGACTGGGATGATGTGATAGAGTTTCCTGTAGCAGACCTGCCTACTGTTGTTAGTCCTATCAAACCAATTCAGATCATTAAGGAGGAAGCACTAGAGAAGCATAAGAAGAAGATTCAGCAGGATTTATTGGATAGGAAAATTAAGGAGGAAGCAGTGGAAAAAATGCAGTGTACGTTTGTCACTCATGTCACCATTGCAGATGATGCAGACCTAGCAGAAGAAGAAGCTGCAGAACAAGCTGCAGAAGAAGCACTTGCAGAGCAAGAACCAGAAGGAACAAATTCTGCAGAAGAAGCAGTTGCAGAGCAAGCAGCAGAAGAAGCAGTTGCAGAGCAAGCAGCAGAAGAAGCAGTTGCAGAGCAAGCAGCAGAAGAAGCAGTTGCAAATGAGGAGGAAGATGTGGAGCAGGGTGAAGAGGATGGCTCTGTTGCATATGACAGTGAAGGGTCAGTTTCTGATGTTGAAGTAATTGGGAGTGAACAAGGATCAGACTATGCTGATGAGATTGTAGATAGTGATTATAATGTCAGTGATTTAGATGATGATCTTAAAGAGGAGACAGTGGAGGAGCCTATTGATGTTCATATTAGAGCAAAGTCAGACCCTGTACAAGGATCAGATGAAGAAGACCTAGAGCTCCCAGATTCTGATGATGAAGCAGGTGCAAAGTACAAATTTAAAAGCTTTAGGAAGGAAGATTTGCATGATCCACAATTCAAAATTGGACAAGTTTTCCATTCACCAGAATTGTTTAGAAAAGCAGTGAGAGAATATGCTTGCAAAAATAGATTTGACATCAAATTGCCAGTAAATGACAGGAAAAGAATTTCAGCAAAATGTCAGTCCCACTGCCCCTGGAACATTTGGTGTAGTTATGATAGCAAACAAACTGCATGGTCATCAAGAGTTACAATGATGAACACAAATGTTCTAAGAAGTGGAAAGTAAAGGCATTTACTGCTAGATATCTTGCAGAAAAGTACTTGGAGCACTTCAGGGCAGATCAAGGAATGAATTTGAGAAATTTTGGGAGGTTAGTTCAAAAGGAGTGGAATATGGCAGCTTCTTGTAGTAAACTAAGCAGAGCAAGGAGATATGCATTAAAGATAATCCATGGAGATGAGGAGGCATAGTACAACATGCTTTGGGATTATGCAAATGAAGTTAGAAGATCCAACCCTGGCAGCACATTTTTCATTCAATTGGACAATGAATCAAGGTTCAACAGATGCTACTTCAGTTTTGATGCATGTAAAAGAGGATTCCTTGCAGGGTGTAGGCCCATAATTTGTTTTGATGGATGTCATTTGAAAACTAAGTATGGAGGTGTGCTTCTGTCTGCAGTTGGCATGGATCCTAATGATTGTATCTATCCTGTGGCACACTGCATTGTAGATGTCGAAGATACTAACACTTGGAGCTGGTTTATGAGAACACTGAAACACGATCTTGGGATTCAGAACACCTCAGCATGGACTGTCATGTCTGATAAGCAAAAGGTAAAGATATGTACATAGTTACTTACATACATATTGTCATGTCTGATATTCACTTACTTACTGGCTAACTTACAAAACTTGCAGGGCCTAACAAATGTTGTATTGCAGCATTTTCATGACTCAGAACACAGATTCTGTGTCAGGCACCTTTGGCAGAATTTCAGAGAGAAATATAGAGGAGATGTTCTGAAAAACCAGCTCTGGAAGATAGCTAGGTGCACCACAACTGATCAGTATGAAGAATATATGGAAGAGATGAGACTTCTTGATAGTGAGGCTCATGCTTGGCTTGCAGAGAAGAGGCCTAACACTTGGGTTAGGGCATTCCAGACTGATTTGCCCAAATGTGATATTTTACTAAACAACAATTGTGAGGTTTTCAATAAGTAAGTGGTACATTTATGTGTTCATGTACTTGCTATGTGTTCTTCAATTGTTCATGTACTTGCTATGTGTTCTCTCTTCATAATGAATTAAGTATGTGTTATCTCTTCAAATACTTGTAGATATATTTTGGAGGCTAGAGACTTGCCAATCATCAGCATGATTGATAGAATCAAGTCACAACTTTCAAGCAGACATTATAACAAGCAGCAAGAGGCTAAGAAATTTAATGGTCGAATCTGCCCAAAGATCAAGAAAAGGCTTCTGAAGCACATAGAATGGTCTAATAGTTGTTACCCTACTAATGCTGGAGAGGGAATCTTCCAAGTTTCTTCACATGGTAGGGAGTACATTGTGGAGTTGCAGTTCAAGGCATGCACATGCAGAAGGTGGCAATTAACTGGCATTCCCTGCCCCCACTCCATAGCTTGCTATAGAGATGAACTAATTGATCCTGAGGAAATGGTGCACAAGTGTTATGATCTTTGCAATTTCTCCAAAGCATATGCTTACATTATTATGCCTTGCAAAGACAGGAGGGAGTGGCAGAAAATGGGTGGTTGTGTAATTAAGCCTCCTTTGTATGAGAAGAAACTAGGGAGAAAGGCCAAGAATAGGAGAATGCAACTAGAGGAGGTAATAGCAAAGAAAGGAGGGAAAAAGATTACAAGACATGGCACAATTATTCATTGCAGCCATTGCAACAATCCTGGACATAATAAGAAAGGGTGCTCTGCCTTCAAGCAAGGCCTACCTGCAGCAAAACCTATGCAGAAGCAAATGAGGAAGAGGCCAAGAGCCACATTTGAAGAAGAAGAACAAGAACCTACTCTGTCACAGGTAACATTTGCAAAATTTCAGTGCTCGATATATCCATTTTAGCTTGTGGCTAATATTTCAGTGCTCGATACATCCATTTTAGCTTCTGGCAAATATTTCAGTGCTCGATATATCCATTTTAGCTTGTGGCTAATATTTCAGTGCTCGATACATCCATTTTAGCTTCTGGCAAATATTTCAGTGCTCGATACATTCATTTAACCTTGTTGCAAATGTGTAGGCTACAACACAAGAACAAGCACCTGGACCATCAATGACACAGGCAAGTGAGGAGCCTGTTGTCACACAGGAACATGACATGCCTCCAATTGGAGCTCTTCATCCACATTCAATGATGGAAATCATGAGAAATGAGGTATATCCATTGAACCTTGTTAAAAATATGATCTTGATGTGAAATACATCTCATGTTTCACTACTGTTACAGGCTCCTAAACCAAGGAAAAGAAAGGTGCCAACACCATTGCCTGAAAGTTCTTTCCTCAAAGAAGCTAGAGCTGCAATGCCATCTGTAGGTAGCAGCACGGCAACAAGATTAGGAAATCTTGCAGCTAGAGTTGAAGTGATGAGGGAGGCCAAGCAGCAAGCCAATGAAATATTGCATGAAAAGAGGTGTGCTGAAATCCTAGCACAAAGGGAAGCTGCTGCTTTGCAAAAAGCAGGTGAATTCCTTGCCAAGAAACAAGCTGAAAAGGCCAAAAAAGCTCAAGAAAAAGAAGCTTTGAAAGCAGAGGCAAGAAAAAAGAGAGAGCAAGAATTTGAGGCCAAGAAGCTTGCAGCAGCAGCTAAAAAACAAGAACTAATGGAGGCAAAGAAGAGGGCTGCAGAAGAGAAGAAAGCAGCAGCGAAAGCAAAGAAAATTATTGCACTGCAAAAGAAAGCAGCTGCTGCAACAAATAAGCACAAGAAAGTTAACATGTTTGATGAATTCAGGTCCTGAATGACCATTTAATGTAATGGATGAAGTATTTTGCAATTTCTAGATGTTAAGACAAGTTCAGTTACTGTAGATGTAATTTTCTCTTCAGTACTATATGATTTTCAAATACTTATGTGTGTTATCAAGGAGCTATGAATGACCAGTTTCTATTATGCTAAATAAATGGTGTTATCAAATTCATGTTCTTCATTTGTTCAACAGTAAAATGCATGTTCAGTTCAGTACTGTTCTGTGTTATCAACTGCAAACTTTTAAATTTCAGTCTTATTCCTTCTTGTCAGTGTTCAACATGTTATTAAATGCATGTTCAGTAAAGGAAGAAACATTTTCCACTTCTCCAATTTCCAACAGCAAAGTTGTCTCCACACAAAGGTTTCTATTACCACTGACATCAAACAACACAAAAGTCTCCTTCTTACTTAGCAATTGCCAACATTGACAACAATCACATCCTAACTAGAACTAACACTAACACAAAGAGAATTGCAAATAGCAGTACAACTACTATCTTCATTACAACAACCAAGTCTGTAACATCTCATGGAAGTGATTTTAGCAGCAGCAGCATTTTCATCATATCTTCAGGATCCACTTCTGTCGTGTTCTTCTTTTTCTTCATCTCTACTACTTTACTATCCACAGATTCACCTCTCAGATGTCCATTTACCTTCAAATAATCAATGTAACTAGCTTCCCAGTGCCAAAAGTTGCAAGGTTTCTTCCCTGCCTATTTGACAAAATCAAGAACAAATCTGAAAATCAAATTAAGAAGAACAACATCCAGTCAATGTTCTTGTGCTAACCTTATGATTCATACACTTGTACAAGATCCATCCAGGATGCTTTTCAGTGGTGGACTCAAACCGCCTAATCTGGCGAATCTTGCAATCAGGGCATTGGATCAAAGGAAGCCAACCCGCACCGGCCCCCGATGAGCTACCCGCGCCGGACATGGGAGCAGAGGATGCAACTGGAGATCTCATGCAACTGTTGGATCCAAGCGACAGTGGAGGGGATGAGAGATTGCGCTAGGGATTTAGCAGTCCGATGAGGGGAACGAGAGGGGAATCGACAGGGGAGGGGAGAGGATGAAGAAACCCTCGACGTGTCATGTCCAGCTGGCGAGTCAAAGCGGGTTTCTGGTCAAATCGGGCCGATACGAGCCGAAACGGTATGGGTTACCGTATAGTGACCTGGTTCAGCGAGCCCGGTGACCGTAACTTGCGATTTCGTGAATACAGTGACCAAAATGAACCCTAGAGTCAAGTTCAGTTACTATAGATGTAATTTTCTTCCCCGCCGCTCTGACGGCATTTTTCTTGAGCACAAACTCACCCACACCAGTTACAACGCCAGGGCACACACCCCACGTCCCAGCCCACGCCGAGCGCTCGGTCCGGCCCGCTCTGGCCACGCCCGCGACATGCACGCACACGTCCGGGTCGTGGCGAGCCCGCATCGGACCAACTCAACGCACCCCCTAAACTCGCCAGCAGAATGCTCCTACACACACGTGCATACACACGCACGCACCCACATACACCTGCCATGAGCCCGACGCAGCCCGAACGCGCGCACGCACACGCGCCCGACGCGTCTCGCCGTGGCTTATTGCCCATCACAGGGACCGCCACGGGAAGCTCCTCAGGTCGCCTGACCCCGTCGTGAACAAGCTCCTCGCCACGCCACGTTCGTGCTGTCCGAGGACCGACACGCTCGCCCGCGAGGCGGCGTGTCGCCGCTGCCGCCTCGCGCCACGTCGATGATCGCGACGTACGGCTTCATCTGGCACTGTTACTACTGTGCGAAAGAAAGCAGCTGCGGTAACGACGACCGCGCCTGCACGCGGCGACGGCTGAGGTGGTGCAGGAGATGGCGGCGACGGGCGCGGTGGGGAAGCTGTGCCTGGTGGCGCCGGCGGCGCCGGAGGATGGGTGCCAGGGCATAGCGGAGCTCGCCGTGCTTGCACCAGGTGGCCAAGGAGCGGGACGAGGCGCGCAACCAGGTGCAGCAGCTGCTCCTCGCTGCCGCGGCCGCCAATCAGGCGGCGGCGCTAGACTCCTCCCTCGATAGCTGCACTCGCTCACGTCTGTGCCGGCGAACTCCATGACACTCGACGTGGAATGTCCGTGAGTCCGTCTAGGATTCATCCGATCTGGATGAGTTGAATATGCATGTATACATAATTATCAGAGTATACATGTGCATAGTCACGCTGTAGAGGAGAGCAAGCGAATGTACATGGAGCAGTATCTTTTCAGCCTGAATCTTTGTAGTGGGTTTCTTGCACCAAATAATTGAAGTGAGAGCTTGTTGCACTAAGCACAGAACACTAAGCACAGAACAGCAGTGAACACAATGATTTCATACACGAGGGAAGCAGTGAATGAAAATATTCATAGTAGTTTAGAATGAGCGATTACAAGCTACAATGGAACAATACACTTTGCATATGTTTAAATGCTGGTAAACTTGCTGATGAGATGTTGATGCAAACATCCCTCTCTCTCTCTCTTCTCTGGTTTGATTCAAGAGAAATGAGTACACCAATCTTTCTAGCTAGTTTGGTGAAGCCAGGGCAGTTTACTGTGATTTTCCTTTTTCTTTTTGCCAATTAAGCAATCAGCTGCCCGGCGCACTTGCAGTAGGAAAGGATCATGTTGATGACGAGCAGCTGCATGGGTCACGGACGAGAAGCCATGTACGGTCTTGGCCGTCGGCGACGAGGTCCTTTGACTTGGCCATCATGTACTGAGAGCGCGAACAAGAGCAAACTATCGAAGGAGCTGGTCCGGCCGCCCGTGATGGGTCTCGGAATGGGATCTTGGTGCGGCCGCTATGAACCGTAGAGTACGGCCGCTCATGTCGTCCATCGGAATGAGTCTCTCGTGATAGTATATGAGACAGAGACACGGTCTTATAGGATTTTTTCGAGGTGAATCCCATGTCAAACTTAACAGTCGAGGCTTACACATGGGCCCGCCCATCCATAAACGTGTTTAAACTGGCCAAACGGGCAAGTAATGCGAAGAGGTAGCAATTTGAGACGAATTAACCTAAAAATGATGTCCGAAAATGTAATGTGGCAGTAGTGTTTTCTTTTTTCGGAACAGAAGCCACGAAAGTGATACCAGTGCTTCGTAGTGACGTGGTGTCTTGTCGTCTACAGTACTGCACGAACTGGAGACCAAGTCATGGCCGAGACGTGCAGCAGAAGAACCATTGGCATGTCGTTCCTGCCGGTTGGACATAAGCATCATACGCGGCGATGATCCGCCGGTCGTCCGCTAGTTGGGCGTGCAAGTCGCGCGAGGTACCGAACAAACTTCCACCATGCAGAAAACCCAACCATCTTCTACACTAATGTTATGTAAACTTGCTAAACTACACCCGCGCCGCGCCACGCCGGAAGGAGGCATCAAACAGGCCGGAGTTAATTACACGATAGTACCACATTTGGAACCACATTTGGAACGATGGTGGCGAATTGATACCACTTTTGAAAAAATTTATGTGTCAGTACCACGTTTGAGTCGAACCGTTGCGAATCGGGCTAAACCTCGTATTTCTACGTATTGACGCTGGAACTGACCGCCCGGGCCCGCGCGTCAGCTGCCATGCTGGCAAATCGGTACTCGCCCGCTCGCTCGATAGGCGCGGTCCGGCTCGAACCGGACCGGCCCGTGCTTTGTCTCTCTCTCCTTTCCTCTCTTCCTCTTTTCGTCGACGAACCCTAGCTCCACCGCACGTCTGTACGGTGATGGCGGCGGCAACCCCGGGCGGTGGTGGCGGCAGCGGCGGTGGCGGCAACGGCGATGGCGGCGGCGCAAACAATCCCCTCTTCGGCAGCTGCGCGGCAGGAGGAATCGACGGGAGATCTCCAATCGAGGGCGGCGACGGCTACTCGAGCTCTGACTTGTATTCCAGCGACGACGACGAGTTCATGGAGCCCGCACTGTCCATGGAGCAGCGGGTACGGCTGGCACAGCAATGGGTGGCGAACCCTAGCTGTAGCCACGAGCTGACCCACGGCTTCGGCGGCGTCCTGTAAGTTTTCTCTCTTTTTTTCTTCTCATTTAATTTGCAATTAGGGTTATAGTGTACTGATTAGGAAAAATGCATGTGAATTGTAGTTTATATGAAGACATATGAAATGTTAGGATCCATTTTGACAATAATGATCTGTTAGAGAGGAAGTTAAGTTGTTCAGATGTGACATATCTGAATATGGTTGCTTTGATGGAAACACAAGGCTTTAGTATTGATGATTCACTGCTGTTTTACATGGAGACCCCAGGAGAGCAGGGTTTGGAATTGGTTGATAGTAATGTTAAACTACAGTTGATCAAGAGGCGGAATAAGGAGAGTTTGGTGCTTAATTTGTTATTTAGGGCTTGTCCACCAGCTGTTAGTGTAGCACAGAAGGGTTTTGCAGAGAAGCAAAATTTAGATCCTATTGTTTATTCTGAGCCTGTGGTTTATGATCTGGCTGATCCTCCTGTTTATGCTGTTGATCAGCAAGGTGTTGCTTATGAACGTCAGAGTAGCTGCTCTATTGCACCTGTAGGCCCTGCTGTTTTAACACAAGAGAGCAGGAGTGTTGTAAATCCAAAGTTAAAAGAAGTTGTGGAAGAAGAACAAGATGGCTATGATGCCAGTTATGCATCTTCATCTGAAGGGCAATATGACAATGACACTAACCCTTATTATATGGGGGGTTTAAGGCCTAACTATAATGAGGAAATGAATGATGCTGAAGACATGGAGATGGAAGAGGGAAATAGACAGAGAGAACCAGAAGAGGAAGAGGAAGAAGTACAAGAACAACATGAGGAAGAAACAGAGGAAGAAGAATCAGAAGAAGAAACAGAGAAGGAAGAACCAGTGCATTATGAGGGTGACACAGAGGTAGAGGAATTATTTTAGTTGGAGGATGATGAGCCTATTGTTCAAGAAAAGGAAGAAAAAATATCTGTGCCAGCAAAGAAGAAGCAGAAGATGCAAGTAAGGAGGGGACCAACAACAAGGTCACATTCTAGTGTTTTAGAAGAAGTGCAACCTGATTGGAAACCATCATCAGATGAAGAAGATAATAGTTTACTTAAGGACAGTGAAGATGATGGGTTTCAGCCACTAGCATTTGTGCTACCTGAAAAAAGGAAGAGCAGGGCAAAGAAGAGGCCACCTAGAGTATGGTACAATGAGGATTTGGAGCAACCACACCAACAACTACAACTGCAAATGTGTTTCAGAGATCAACATCAATTCAGAGATGCATTGTTGAGCCTGCACATCACTCAGTGCAGAGACTTCAAGTATCACAGGAACTCAGATCAGAGGATCATTGTGCATTGCAAGAATTTCACAATGCAAGTTCTGCATTGTGGCAGCTGTTATAAAAGGGGAAAACACTTTTGCAATTAAGAAGATGAGATTACAACACACTTGCCCTAGTTCTACTGAAACAAGCAGGGGTAAGTGCCAAGTGGCTTGCAAAGCAATATGAGCCACTATTCAGATCTGATGTCAGTACTAGCATACATACACTTATTGATGCCTGCATGGAAAAGTATGGTGTGGATGTGCCCAAGGCAATGGCATATAGGGCAAAAAACCTAGCTGTTGAGGCTGTGTTGGGAGATCATAGGAAGCAATACCCAAGGCTGAGAGACTATGCTCAGACTGTCATGGATACAAACCCTGGGAGTAGGGTTGTAGTCACCATTGTAACTCCAGCACCCACTCAAAAAATCCCACATCCAGGATCCAGATTCCATGCAATGTTTTACTGCATCAATGGAGCAAGGGAGGGATTTCTACAGGGGTGTAGACCATTCATTGGTTAGTTCATTTTAGCTTGTGCACTACTTTGATTTTTTTAGTTTCAATAGCTTGCACATATAAATGCATTTAACATGTTATGTTTACATCCTGTTTTAGGTGTTGATGGATGTTTTATCAAGCTGACCACTGGTGCACAAATCCTGGCTGCCACTGGTAGAGATGGCAATAACAACATATACCCACTGGCATTTGGCATTGTTGGACAAGAGGACAAAGCAAACTGGTGCTGGTTTCTACACCAACTGAAGATTTGTCTTGGAGGAGAAGTTGGACAGTATGGTCCATATACTATAATGTCAGACAGACAGAAGGTATGTCTATCCACCTTGCATTGCCTGCTAAATATGTGTTGACATGTGTATTACACAGTAGCTTAGCTGTTTAAATTGTGTGCACCAGGGGCTACTATATGCAGTGAGTAAAGTTTTTCCTAACAGTAATCAAAGATTCTGCTTAAGACACATATATGCAAACTTCCAAAATGCTGGCTTTAGGGGGGAAGACCTTAAGAAGTGCATGGATAAACCTAACCATTAGGGTTTACGGTGACTCGGGGTCGACGGAGCCACCTAAACCTAACCATTAGGGTTTATGGTAACTCGGGGTCGACGGAACCACCTAAACATAGGCTTCCATGCATGATATAACATAACCATCTAATAATCCAGTGCTAACATAACCATCAAGTAGTCTTCCAATGCTAACATAATCATCAAAACCTAGTGCATGAGAAATCATAATCTGAAGTCTAGCAAACATAACACAGAATATCTGATCCAGCAATCATAACACACAATACTTACTACAGTTCAACATATTATAAAGTACACAACCATTGTTCACAATACATAGTGGAGTTTAGATGCATAGTTCATCCTTTTCTTACAAAAGGATGAAAATCATATCTACTACATACATACACAGTCATAGTTCATCTTAGAGAAGTTCACATTTAGTAGAGCCATACACTACACAACCATCATGCCCAAAAGGTCAGCATTGCCCACTACTCTCATATTCATTTTCTTCACTTCTCTAAGATGGCCTGGATCCCCTTGATCTTCTCCTTCAGCTTCTCCTCTGCCTTAATCAGCTCAGCAATCTGAAGCTCTAGCTGCCCCTTCTCTTCACCATGCTTTTCCTTTCCCTTGAGCAAATCAGTAACCTGAAACTTCAACTCTAGCTTATCTTGGGTGAGCTTCTCCTCAGACTTTGTGAGCTCTGCATTCTTCAACTCCAAGTTCATCTTAGCTTCAGTAAGCAATTGCTTATCAGTAATATGCTTCAACTTCAGGTTCTGGATGACTGTAGCTTGAGCTCTTGTCAGGTTCAGTAGCACATCATAATTCTGCTTAAACTTCTCAAACTCTGCATCTTTCTTTGTCATCTGTGCATTCATATCAGCCACCAGTTCACTTCTGCATTCATGCTGATATGTAATGGCAGACTGCAGATGTCTGAAATCCACCACCCTATCCTCCTGGAAGCTCATAAGCTGATGCACATCTTGGACTAGCTTGTCATAGTTGGCCTCCAGGTTGTTCTTCTCTTCTGTCAGATGGTGGATAGTGAAAGAACTTTCAAGATTATCATTCACCCTAGCACTTTTGCTATCTTCAACCATTGCCCACAGCTTCAACAATGCATTTTGCATTGTTGGGGGTCACTGGTGATCAACCCATTCAACAAACCCACAATTCTGCCCTTCCTGCAAAAAGAAAAAAAAAGATAAAAAATAAACAAGTTAGTGCATAACTAGTGCAAAGCAATAACACTGTTTTGTCCTTTCTACATTGGTAATAATAACAACATTAAGCTACACTGGTAATTGAGATGTACCTACCCACTAAATAACAACATGACAAATTACAACACTAGTCAGCTACAGATTTAAACTAGTTTTTGCTAATCACCTACAAAAGCAATCTCAAACTGCAAATTTGGTGAACTGCCAAAGCATTTGCAGTACATACTATCCATTCAACTGAATATTTGTAGCATTTACATACATAACAACAGGTGCATCCCAACATAAAACTAACAGTTCAATCAATATTTAGTTACAAACAGGAGCTAAAGTAACAGCAACATAATTAACAGTACCACTGTCATTCAACTACATAAAAATGCCACAATAACAACTTAAAACCTGTAGAAGTCTCAAACTGAATATTTCACATGTGGGCAAAAACAATCCCACCGCAAAATAACAGTACCACTGTCATTAAACTACACAAGCTACTATTGTTGCAAAAGTGAATAATCAGCCCTAACAAAATGACAGTAAAGATTCCACTGCCAAGTTAAATATGCCCTAATAATCAGCCCTTTTACTAATGTGAACATACTATATAGCAGATCAGTTATCCTTGTGACATGTAAGTCTCCCTTTATCACTTTTTCTTGTAAACTCATGTAAAAGTGATAAGGTTATGCATGTTAGCTTGGAACATGAGGGATGTGCGCATGAGGAATAATATGACATATAATATCCCACTATCAGCCTACAGTTCATACCGGCTCTGTACATGCTAAGAACCTTCTCCCTGTGTATGTTCCTTCAAATGCGACAAGCCTCTCAGATGCCTTCCCGTGCTTCTCACATACCGACATCGTTTCCAGCTCAAGCCCGTGGTAATCTGGATCTTCAACGCTGAAAGGGACCCGCCAAAGCTCGTACAAACAAAATGCCCAAATCAAAACCCAGCGAAATCAATCAAATCAAAAAACCCAAATCTGTAACCCTAACCCTAAACCTAGCTCAAGGAAAATCACCTGGCTTAGCCCGTCCATGGATGAGGTCGAGTGCATGTACGGCAGGCTGGAAGTGTCGTCACTGCTTTCGTCTTCGAAAACCATGGCGGGCGGCGGCGGTCCGATCCGGCAACGCTGCGGGCGCCGACGAGGGCGGCGAGAGGAGCGAGCAGAGAGGCACGAGCGAGGAGGAAGAGAGACAGAGCACGGGCCGGTCCAGTTCGAGCCAGACCGCACCTATCAAGCGAGCGGGCGGGTACCGATTCGCCAGCGTGGCAACTGACGCGCGGGCCCGGGCGGTCAGTTCCAGCGTCAATACATAGAAATACGAGGTTTAGCCCGATTCACAACGGTTCGACTCAAACGTGGTACTGACACGTAAAAATTTTCAAAAGTGATATCAATTCGTCACCACCGCCCCAAATGTGGTACTATCGTGTAATTAACTCAACAGGCTGCAGTCTAGCGCGTGGCTTGCCGCTTTCGTCCGGGGCGCACCCGGCGATGACTGCAAGAAGCACCAATATCCATATCCAGGCGGCTGTCTTTCCCCCAATAAGCATCAACAGCTAGCGCCCTGCTTAAACAGCCGAATTTCCATGTTTCATGAGCAGCCCAAAAGAAAAAGACCCCCCCAAGATGCCAACTAGAGTTTACTGGCAGTATGCCAAGGCAAACCAATGCAATGTCGTGCACTGGTACATCAAAAGTCTGGTATTTACCACCATGCCAGCATCTCAAAATAGATGACCATGAACAACAACACGTCTCAACGGTGCCACATAACAACACCTACAGATGGTAACAATTTCACCAATGATTCTGTGGCAACATGTAATCTTTAGATTCACATAAACTAGCAGAAGAAGCTGTCCTGGAGGAATCAATAGAGCCATCACTCATCAGTAAGTCCTGGAGGAGTCGAAACTAGCAAAACGACTCATCATACTGCAGTTACTTTAAGCCTTGTTACGGCAGCCACGGTCCTCGAACTGCTAACTGTCACTGGCATCTCTGGTCTTGCATGCTTTACCATCTGAAACATATTGCCGCACCTTAAGGTTTGCCGAGAAAACAAAAGCATATAGCAAATGTTCTTTTCAAATGCATGCAACAGCAACCAAAATGGCTAAGAACGGGGCAATCTACATTCTATAACTAAGTCCAAATGCAGCAGCAGGTCATCTTTTGAGTTGTAACCATTGGATTTATAAAAATTCCCTCTCACTCAAACAGAAGGCTTTATTAAAATTCTCTTTTGATCAGTTGGATTTAAATACACTATTATGCATACAGGCACTGGGAGCCAGGTTGCTGAGACATAAAACTTTTACTGGGAATTCGAGAGAAATGACTATAGTTGATAATAATTCGGTAATCCACTTCTGAGCCCAGGCTCAGCTGCCATTTTTGCATATCATCACTATAGAAATTCAGCATGTTACTAACACCGAGTATACCCTAGCATTATTAAATATGCTAGTACATAATTTTAAAAAAATTAGAGCACCGGAATTGAAAATAAGCTTAACCAGAACATTAAGAAAACAATTTTTCTGAACAGAAAGTTTACCTTAACATCACCCCTGGTTAACGGGTCTTGGAGGTCGTGGCAGTAAAGAGTATAGTACCAGAAAAACACCATGATTCCTTGAAATGACAGTCGCATCCACTGAAGCAGTTGGATTCTGTAATAATAAATGTCAGATCTGCCCTTGTTGCATATTGCAAACATCGAATAAACGGATACAATTAGTACCTTCAACTCCACCTCATGAGTATAAATACCTGTTATGGCCGGCCGGCTTAGGCCGCAAGTTATCTTAGTTTTTATTTTCAGATTAGGCAAGTTATCTTAGGCAAGTTATCTTAGGTTGATTATTCTACAAGTTATCTAGGATATAAATATAGGTTGTAAGACTCTTTTTGAAGGCAAGCAATAAGAAGAATATTATCTCCTATTGCCCGGCTCCCTGAGGAGCCGGAACCCTAGCCGCCAACAGCCCTAGCCGCCGCCCTTCTCCTAGCCGCGACGGCGCCCTGCCGTCGGCGCGCCCGATCCTCTCCACGTCTCCCTCCATCCTTCCCTTACCACCTACGCCCTAGACCTGGTAGAGTACTTGATCCTACCAATTTGGTATCAGGTAACCGGGTTTCGACCATGTCTCCGCCAATTCCACCGCCACCACCACCGCTGCCCGTCAACTCCTCCACCACCGCCGCCTCTGCGCCGGGCGTCACGGCCTCGCTCTCGGCGGGCACCACTGCGTCGCTCTCAGCGCCGGTCCTAACGGCACCCGGCACCACGCCGGGCCAAGGGCAGCCACAAGCCCCCGTCCAACACTCGTCGCCGCCATCACCTCCCTCGCAGCCGCAACAGTTCACGCCGGAGGCCATGGCGGGCGTCCTCAACGACCTCGTCACCGCGGTTCAAGGGATCCGCCTCTACCTGGCAGGTCCGTACGGGCCGCCCCCACCACTCCATCCAGCCATGGCCGCGGGTCAGCAGGCGCTTCCGTGGTACTCGGCATCGAGGGCCATCACCGGACTCCATCCAGCCATGGCCGCGGGTCAGCAGGCGCTTCCGTGGTACTCGGCACCGGGGGCCGTCACCGGAGGCTACCCGGCGCTCCTCGCCCCAGCGGCCGCACGGCCGCCTTGGGCGCAGTGGCCGCCGCAGATCGCGCCGGCAGCCCCGCCACTTCTCGCCACCACGGGGCCGCAGTGGCCCACCTGGACCGCGCCGGCCGCGCCGTCCTCCGTCGCGCCCTACCTTCCAGCGGCCTCGGAGCAGGGTCCTCCACCGGCCCCGCCCAGCCCTAACCTGGGCACCGGCGCCTCGGAGCAGGGCCAGACCCAGCAGCTTCTTCCGGCGTCACCGCCGGCCCCCACGCCGCAGGCGCCGGTGCAGCTCCACCA
>NC_057797.1:693161216-693167623 GCF_018294505.1 Triticum aestivum
GCAGTGGCCGCCGCAGATCGCGCCGGCAGCCCCGCCACTTCTCGCCACCACGGGGCCGCAGTGGCCCACCTGGACCGCGCCGGCCGCGCCGTCCTCCGTCGCGCCCTACCTTCCAGCGGCCTCGGAGCAGGGTCCTCCACCGGCCCCGCCCAGCCCTAACCTGGGCACCGGCGCCTCGGAGCAGGGCCAGACCCAGCAGCTTCTTCCGGCGTCACCGCCGGCCCCCATGCCGCAGGCGCCGGTGCAGCTCCATCAGGCGCCGCCGCCATCGACAGTACCACCACCCGCGCCTAGGGCTACGGGTCGGCCCCTGCACCAGGTGCAGTATCCACCGTCACCATCGCCGATCCCCGCTTGGGCGACCGGCTCGTCTTCAGGGCCGGTCTACTCCACGGCGCCGGAACACCCGACGCCCTCCCTGCGGTTTGATCACCCCTCCAGCTCGGCGAACTACGCCCCGACGCTTCCCGACCCAGCATACGCGCCGGCGGCAACTACGGCCGCCCCCGGGCACGGCGGGCCGACACCCCCTCGCTTCGCCAAACTGGACTTCGCCACCTACAAGGGCACGGAGGACCCCCTCAACTGGCTCAACCAGTGCGAGCAGTTCTTTCGAGGGCAGCGGACGCTCGCTTCGGATCGCACCTGGCTCGCGTCCTATCATCTTCGAGGCGCAGCGCAGACCTGGTACTACGCCCTCGAGCAGGACGAGGGCGGCATGCCACCATGGGAGCGCTTCCGGGAACTCTTGTCTCCTCCGGTTCGGGCCTCCTATCCGCGGGAGCCGACTGGCGGCCCTCGGCCGCTTACCCTTCACATCCACGGTGCAGGACTACGCCGACCGCTTCCAGGCCCTGGCGTGCCACGCGCCGGGCGTCTCCGCAACTCAGCGCGCCGAGTTATTTGTGGGCGGTCTACCGGACCATATCCGCGTGGACGTGGAGCTTCGGGGACCCCAGGATCTCCAGTCGGCCATGTATTACGCCCGCGCATTCGAGCGCCGCGCGGTGGCCATCCAGCAGGAATCACCGTCCCAGACTGCTGGGTCGCTACCCGGACCAGATTCCGCCTAGGGTCGGCCTGTGCAGGCTTCTGCGGCACCCCTCGCCGCGACCGCGGGGCGCCCGTTCCGCCGGCTCACCCCAGCTGAGATACTCGAGCGTCGCCGCCAAGGGTTGTGCTTCAACTGCGACGAACCCTACAAGCCCGGCCACGCCTGCCCGCGACTCTTCTACCTGGAGGTGGCAGACTACATTCCGGAGGAAGCCGTCGCCGCCGACCTGGCCGCCCCAGATGTCGCGAAGGTGTTTGACGCTGGTTGATTACCTCGAAGAGTTCAAGCAAGCGCTTCCCCACCTTACAGCTCGAGGACGAGCTGTTTGTGCAGGCGGGGAGAAGTGTTATGGCCGGCCGGCTTAGGCCGCAAGTTATCTTAGTTTTTATTTTCAGATTAGGCAAGTTATCTTAGGCAAGTTATCTTAGGTTGATTCTTCTACAAGTTATCTAGGATATAAATATAGGTTGTAAGACTCTTTTTGAAGGCAAGCAATAAGAAGAATATTATCTCCTATTGCCCGGCTCCCTGAGGAGCCGGAACCCTAGCCGCCAACAGCCCTAGCCGCCGCCCTTCTCCTAGCCGCGACGGCGCCCTGCCGCCGGCGCGCCCGATCCTCTCCACGTCTCCCTCCATCCTTCCCTTACCACCTACGCCCTAGACCTGGTAGAGTACTTGATCCTACCAATACCACTAATAAACTGCACATAACAGACCCTGCTGTTAAAATCATATGCACCGAGGTTATTCCTCTCTTGGTACTTAATCATCAGGTCAAGGAAACCATCGTAGTCATCATTGTTCCAAGGCAAAGTACACACGTCCTGTTCTGCATCAATTTTTGCTCTGTTGGAGTGGCTGAGCATAGCCAAGGGGACTTCAGAAACAAAAAAAATCTTTTCGCTCAACTCGAGTCCAAAAAAAGGGACAAGTTCTAATCTCATCCATGATATAATGCATCTCTCCCCGAGTGGGCACTATCTGAACGCATGGGCATCTGCACCCACTTTTAAAAAACTGCATTTTAAGCATGTTTTGAAATGTTAAAAAAATAACAGAAAATTGTATGCATACATGTTCGCAAATGTGTGTGCACACGGCATAAAGTTTTGTGAAAAAATGTCTTTCTGGTTTGCCTTCATAAAAAGACAAATTTCAGTGCTTCTAAATAGCGTTTCACGACACAATTTTTTGTCTTTTTTGCACAGGGCTCAAAAAAAGTTATTTTTTCGTAAAACTTTATGCACGCACATAGAACATGAAGATGTATCCGTGCAAACTTTTTTAGATTTTTTTGGCATTTAGAAATGTGTTTTTTAAAGTGAGTTCATATGTACCCGGGTTCATCTATGCACTTCCCATCTCTCCCCTACAAAACAAGCTTTGTATTAGTCCAAAACAACATCTTTCGGCAAGGTGGTATTTACACTAGGAAACAAACTTTGTGTTAATCCATAATGACATGGATCAGCATACTGTTGTTAACTTACTTGGACACTTCTTTTAGTCTTTCGGCAAGGTGGTCAATCTGTCTGCAATCCAACAGATAGCCTTTCTCACTCAAATCACTAGCCATTTGAGATATTTCTTCCAGCGCAGTGCCCATTGCTTGTAAATCTTCCGCCTGGTAATGTGCAACAGTCTCTGTTTTATCTGAAATTATATTAACAAAGTATGCATTTATTGCATTATGTCCAGAAAGATTAAAATAGTTTTCAACCAACTGAATGTTTAAATTTAGTACCTTTTCCCTTTTTTGCAGGGTCTTTAAGTTTAGTACCTTGACATTTAAAACTTGCCAACTTCACAACGACATCACCATCTTTTGTCTTATAGTAGTATGTGTTGTCCAATCTCAAGTTTCCATGGTACTTGTCATAGAACCACAGTCCCTTCAAACCATCAAGCATTTGACTCACAACACTTTGAAGCTTAGCGGACGGGAATGGTATCCGGCCCGGTTCGGCATACTTAGCTACAAATGGTTCGATGGACTTGAAGTATGCTGTTAACATTCCTGTGTATCGGTCAGTAAAGACTAGCAGATATGGATCTTTGTCACTGACAAGTTTTGCATGCAGAAGGTTCTTATGTAAGCAATCCCTCATTAAAGTAACAGAATGCTTGTCTTGGGTTGGATGTTTCACATGGAGGACAACCGGATCAGCACCAAGGGGAGGGTTGTAGAAATCTGGTAACTTTGCTGGCATCATAAGCTCACAAGTCACTTTCTGTTCAGCCTGGTTCATCCTTAGGTTTAACAGGTCATAGTGTATCTTCATAGGCTGCAAATTCATAAAGTCTATTTGAGAAAAATATCCAGTGAAAAGATGCTACAGATTTTAAAAACGTACTCTCTACCTGTTTCTCTTTTGTTTTCTTCTTTTCTTGGGACTGACCTGGAGTAAAATTAGAAGAACGATTGCAGGTGTTAATATAACACAAACTTATAGAGGCAGACATTTTACTGAACTCTCTTTGACGCATTCTATGTGACACAAGAAGAGCCTCAGCTTGTCACTGATTGTTACTGGATAAGATGCTAAAGTACACAAAGGACATGTCCAAAAAAATAATGCAGTACACAAAACGAGATAATACCTGATGGATTTGGTGCCATCACAACGTATATCATGGATTTTTACCCGCTGTCTTTCTGACAAGAAACTGCAAAAAAGAGATGCATTCTTGATTATAAAGTGCCCTGAAATCTTGTTTTCAAAACAACGATCCTGTACGGATTATTAAACAAGCCATTATTTTATCCCAATGCAAAAAAATGCATCACCCGCCACCTGTTACTTTATCAAGTTTTATTATCACTGAATTCTCCACTTTGCCCGTCAAGCATACAAGCTGCTATGAGCATTTTTAGCATGGAAAAATAACAACAATGTAGAAGCAACAGTATGATTACCCCAGTGTCAAGATTTATTTAGGCTATAATCTAGGGTAATGATATTTTTAGGCTCTTGTTTGCTTAGGCTCTAATCCAAACCACACAAGGGTAATGATCTAAACCAAAACTAATAGCAACATCAGAGATAGAAAGTGCAATGAAGCTCCCAGCCATTATCAAGAAATGGCACTCAGCAACACATGCTGATCAAAAGTGATGCATATATCACTGAGCACTCACAATCATATGCAGCACTGTGAAGACATCAGCCTTGGGAAATTGCAACACTGAATTTTTCAGGTTGAAAGAATCTGTGATCCGATTCCAATAGTCTAACCAATGATTGGCTACAAAAGGGAAGATACTAGACTGTTCCGTGTACTCCCAAGCAAACAAGAGGAGCGACAGAAATGCAAAGATTGGTAATACTAACCAAAATGTAAACATGTTTTAGCTCCGATAGGTAACCAGAAATAGCAACGGGCATGCATGTCCTTATGTCCAAAAAAATAGACAACGCGTCTATGACCAAGTTATCCCACTCAACTGCTAACCCACTTTATCCCTCATCATTTGTATAAACTAATCATCAAGTAGTATCCCACTATATCAAAGTATTAGTAGACAGTAGTTTGGGAACATGAATAACTGAGCATCAAGAAACAACTACCACCCGTAGCAGGCAGTGTACACAGCAACAAGCGTAGATCACATAACAGCTCGTCTAGCCGAAAAGGTAAGACTAGCGAAACCCTAGGAGGGGAGGGGAGGGGAGGGGTGGAAGCGATTCTTACCGTAAATAAGGGCAGGTTGCCGGGAGGGCCTGTGGGTCAGAGACACCAGGAGCTGAGGCGGCGTCTACGGCGGCGGCAGGGGATGAGGCGGCGTCGACGGCGGCGGCAGGGGATGAGCCGGCGTCGGGGTCGGAGGAGGAGTGACCGGCTCGGCTGGTACGGCTTCGACGAACAGGTCCAGGCGGCGAGGAAGAACCAGCGGCGGACGGCGCGGCTGCTGGGGCGGGGGCGGTGGGCGGAGTGAGGAGGAGGCAGGCACCGTCGCCGTCGGAGAAGAGAGAATGGTCGCTCCCTCGCGTCTCGTGTCGCGGACGGGGAAAGGAGGGTTTGCGGGGAATTTTGGGGGGTTCGGATCGTAAGGCCAATACCTCGCCTTTTTTTCGAGTCCAAAATCAATACCTCGCATATTGCGCGACTTTGAGAGGTACTAGCGATCGCCTACGCACGTCAGTTGGTGGGCCGCAGCCCATTAAGCGCCTCCATTCGGCTTGAAGTAGACCGGGTTTTTTACATGCGCTCCTAATTGGCCGGGTTCCTGGGTTATCCTGGTTTTCTGTTTCGTTTTTCTAGTCCGGGTCTTCGTTGGATTTTTTTATCTGGTCTATTGTCATATTGTCTTTGTCTTTCAATTTTTTTTTGTTTTTCTTCTTTTCTATGTTCTATTTTGGGGTTTCTATTTTTTGAATATGACATGATTTTAAAAAATATATATTATGGGAACACTATTTAAAAATGCATGTACAATTCTTAAAGAATACAGAATTTTTTTTGCGGGAAATTATTTTAACTCTATGAGCATTTTTTAAATGCATGATTGACATTTTCAATACATGATAAACATTTTTTGAATAACGATATGAATGTATTATTAATAAACTAGTTAATTACCTATGCGTTGTTATGGGGGCATATATATTTTGGTGGTTTAACACAAATCATATCTGACACGTACATATTCTTCCCCCAGTCGCTATCTACATATCCCAATCGAAGCTCGTCACATCTGTCGATGGAGTATCCAACTTACAATCCCCCTTCCACCCTCATCCTCACCCACTTTGAATTTCAAGCACGGAAATGTCCAATTATGCTCCACGTTGCCTCCCCTCCCTCCCTTTGGACGTGAACGTGTAAAATTACATTCACTGAAAAATAAACCAAACATAAGTACAATTGGCAGGTGAACCACATACCACGTTCTTGAGAAAATAAACCAAACATAAGTATGATCGGTAGATCATATGCAATAATGCAAACCCATCTTCTTCCACAAAGCCATCCGGGACGAACGGCGTCGGACGCGGCCGAAGGCGGGTAGCTTCTTGCAAGCGGGGCAGACGGAGCGGATGTGGCTAAGTCTGTGACGAGGACCTCCTTCTCCGTAGCTTCGCGGGGTGCCACTTCCTTCTAGCAATGGTCTCCCCCTTGCTCACGGCAATCCTGACCCCCACGGACTCCGCCGATCCCTCGTCCATGGCCGTGGAAGATGGGTAGTGGGCGTCAAGCATCTAGGACGGTGGGCAAGGACGGCGGCATGGAAGCGAAGCAAGGGTGGAGGATGGTGACGGCTCGGAGGCGGTAGATTTTGTGAACTCGGTCAATTTGGAGGGATTTGGAGTAGGACCGGCGTGGCGGACGCATCTGAGTAGACTTCTCCTGG
>NC_057797.1:693499591-693500397 GCF_018294505.1 Triticum aestivum
AAAAAAACATTTGAATGTACATAGTATGAGACTTAATATCGATGTTTTAATTCGGTGTACATTGTAAGATTTGAACTGAGGACTAGGCATACGGGTAATTATTTCGAATTCGTGCCATACTAAGTTTCGAAAAGTTGACATTGACTCAGTTTATTGTGCGTAGGTCATATGTTTGAATCCATCGAAAAGTTTTCTCACTACCATGGTGTTCATCATATACATATGAATTTGTATTAAAAAAGTAGCGTGGATACAGTGAAATGCGAAATCCACGTTAGAATTGGAGATCGCTACGTGACACACACTCTAATTGAAATAACTAACTACGTGACACACACTCTAATTCAAATAACTAATTATGTGGCACACACTCTAATCCACGTTAGCGTGGGTACCGTTTCGATTTTTTTTCAAATAACTCCTCATTAATTAATTTATAGTACTCCCTCTGTTCACTTTTATAAGACCTTGAAGACATTTTAGACAATGTGCAAAACAGTTCATTTTGAGTTGTCTGAAATGACTTACAAAAGTGAACGGATGGAGTATCTCGTTTCGAATGACTAATTACTGCAAGGAAAACATGGGCATGGTAATACATACAGATTCGTTTGCAAATGAAAGAAGATTTGTTTGCATTCTCAAATGTAGGCGTACCAGGCAGACCAGGGTCGTGTCGGGGTGGACGCTGCTTCGGTGCCTTAAGGCACAAAAGCATAGTCCTGTCGGGGTGGTCGCGTGTGTCGGACGGACACGTAGCACCCAGCCACCCACCCCCCCAAAAAGGACGACGACAATATAAGTTC